>NW_022436947.1:45494340-45535977 GCF_009761245.1 Sapajus apella | reverse complement strand
AGAGAGAGAGAGAGAGAGAGTACATATGTACCATAAAACATTCATAAATATACGGTATAGGTCATGTGTGTATATATATGTATACCATATATATGTCTGGCTTTGCATGGTATCAATATGGAATTCTTTAGATAATATTTTAAGCACTGGTAATCATCAAAGGAAGATAATATACATCCACAGAAAACCATTGATTTGTAATCTGTAAAGACAGCTGGAACAGGATGAATGTAGTAAGAAATTCATTCATTTATTTTGACAAATATTTATTTGGTACCCACAATATGCAAAATACAATTTGTTGGAGGTAACATGTTAAACCATGGTCTCTGCAGAGAAGGGACAGAGGCCAAGAGAGACAGAGAGGGAGAGAGAATCTAATTAGACTTGTCTGGGTATTGCAAGTTGTTACTATGTAAAAACGGCATTCTTTAATGTGTACGGTTATAATCCTATTTGATATTCTAGTTTACTAAAGGACTTCAAGGTGGGACAAAATATGTCACAGTTAGTGTTTAATGAAGGTGGAAGAAAGTTTTCAAACATAGAATATCCACTATGAATTCCAGTCCTGCTGTGTTTCAGACATTAGTAAAAAATACAAAAGGAGGAAAAAAATGAAACCTGGAAAAGAAATATGCATAATAATACTGAAACTCAATATTATACAAACAAAACGCCCCAAACACACACATCAAAAGAAAAACATGTGGAAGGTCACATACAAAATTGACAATCCCAGTACTTTAGAAGATGGAATTAGATGTGTATGGGAGGCATGTTTCTGTAGATATATCTGTACCATTTTGAATATTACAATAGAAATGCAGCATTTGCTTGAATGGGATAGGACCTAGAAAAAAAAGGTCCAGTGATAGCATACCTTTGCATTTTTTATCCACAGTTTACAATGGTCTCTAGCCAAATCTCTTTCTCCTTCTATTTTTCTCTCTCTCAACATGAGTATTGGGTAATGACTTAACCATTTAAATTTTTAAAAATAGGACAGTGTCACAAGATGTGGACAATATAAGAGGAGAATATTTTGGAGCAATTCACTTTAGCTTAGCTTTCCACTCTTAGTTAAGGTCCAAGTCAACCAAAAGACATATCCATATTTCCAAGTCCTGAGCATGAGGCCAGGATTAGGCAGGCTGTCTGAGAGACAGCACTTTATGTCTAGAACCAAAACATGAAAAATCAACTCATTGACACATTAAATATTTTACAAATGCAATCAATATTTACCTAATGTCTACTATATTCTAAGCAATCAGCATATTGGGCCTTAAAAGCAGGTATTAATATAAAAGACCTTGTCTTTGAAAAACTTGAATCCACAAATGAGAGACACCCATAATCATCCTGTTGTAATACAATGTGATTGAACTATTATAAGAATATGTCAATGCACAGGGATGGTACAGGATTTCTGTACAAAACTGCTCAAGAAAAGGTTTACCTAATAAAGAAAATTTTGAATTGTATCTTTTAAAAATGAGCAGAAGTTTTCTAGGTTGATTGGAGTTGGCAGAGAGCAATTTGTTACAGGCAGGAGACACTGCATCTGACAATCCATGGAGGAATTTAAAAAACGACAATTTTGGAAAACTAAAATCCTACTTACTACAGGGGTAAAATAGGGAGCAGCCAGAGATGTGGCTGAAGATGAAATGTGGGAATAAATACTTTTATGCCCTGAAAGAGTTTGAACTTTCTCCTATGGGTAATGATGAACTATGGAAATACTTCAAGCAAGTGTAAAACAAGTCAAAGATCAGTCTTGTTTCCTTTTTGACATTGTTAGTTTTCTATTTTTATATTAAACCATCATTCTCAGCAAACTGACAGAAGAGCAGAAGATCAAACACCGCATGTTCTCACTAATAGGTGGGTGTTGAACAATGAGAACACATGGACACAGGGAGGGGAGCACTACACACTGTGGTCAGTTGGGGGGAAATAGGGGAGTGATGGTGGGGGGTGGGGAGCTGGGGAGAGATAGCAAGGGGAGAAATGCCAGATGTAGGTGATGGGTAGGAAGGCAGCAAATCACACTGCCACGAGTGTACCTATGCAACAATTTTGCATGTTCTTCACATGTACCCACAAACCTAAAATGCAATAAAATAAATAAATGGGGGGAAAAAAAGCCTTTGGTTCTTTCAAAATAACTTTTGTTTCTTAAAAAGGCTTATTAATTAAAATGGAGCTAAATTTTATTTGCCTAAATAAAAATAGGAAGTAAAAGTAAATATTCAAAGGAAAGGCTAACCATATAATGAATGAATTATAATGAATAGATTGGGAGTTGTATCAATTAAAGCAGTCATCGTTCCTATATATGTTTACTGCTAAACACATGTTTGGGGGAAAAAGTCAAAATCTTTTACTATGAATGACCATAAAATGGGCAGCTACTTAAACAGCTCAGAAATCAGTGATCATTTTTGAAGTCATATTTCTAAAAATAATATGTGGTAATACTGCTCTATTTATAATTATTTCATCAATGGTGCATTAAATTAAGAGATTAGTTCAGATTTTTTAAAGTATCATGGCACACAAGTGCTGCACTTTGGGTTTCTGTTTGAATTGAGTTGTGTGTGGTCCTGCAAACAACCGGGATCATCACTAGCTAATCCTCATGTCTCCCAGAGAACAGAATTCCCATTGTTGTGATTCTTCACTAGAAACAGCTGGGCTACCTTTTCTGGGTTAGCTGGTGGGATGGGCAGCTGCATTCCCCAAATCACACAAATCACCAGTGAAGCTTATTTTGATTGCTAACTTTGGTGCATCAAGGTATTCTTAATGTTTTTCTTTTTCTGTATGTTGCCATAGATTCCTTTCATGCACTGCTTCACCCAGCAAAATATTTGGGCTGCAGATCCTGTATTTCCACTGTAAAAATTCCACTCTTCTCCAAAATGAAAAAAAAAATACTCTGAGATCTGTTGCTTCAGTTTTGAATGGGAAAATTATTATTTATTTATTTGTAGTTGTATTCATAGTTCCCTTAGGGCACTTCTGGCACTTTTATTTTGACATACACTGAAAATACGTAGTGAGTTTAGGACATGTTGGTGCATAGAGAAATGTGTTCTGTATATTTTCTTTGCTGTGGAAGAAGATCATCCATATGAGCTTTTTTGTGTGAAATAAGAGATTGGCATTCTTTAGTGCCAGCACGAGGCAGAAAGGAATGGAGAGAGCGCATGGTCATGACAGGAAGTGATCCAAAATCGTTAAGGTAGTTTATACAGGTCTTGAAGCACTAAATCAATGCACTGATTGATTTAATGGTGAAATCAAGAGAGAGTGCATTTATCCACATATTAAAAGTCCAACATGTTACTACTATATATCCATTTATTTAAAAATGTATCTGAACTTGAAGGGTACAATTGTCAGAGGTGGGTGGCTGGTAAAGGGAGTATTAGGAAAAAGAGCTAATGCATGCTGGACTTAATACCTAGGTGATGGGTTGACAGGTGCAGCAAACCATCATGGCACACATTTACCCATGTAACAAACCTGAACATCCTGTGCATGTATCCCGGAACTTAATAAATAAAATTAAAATAAATCCTTTTATTATTTTCATTTAACATTTCCCTATAGCAACAGCCTAGAATCTCTCTTTTTATTTAATGGTTCTGATAGGTCTTCAGGTACTTCCAGATACTAGTAGCCTAATTTTTATTTATTAAAAAGTCCAGTACTATTATACCTAAATAAAATGTCCATCTTACAACAAATTTACAGCAGCTCAACCTGGAGTCCTTTGCATTTCAGCTGTGAGAACTGTGCACCTTGTAGGTCCTTTTACTTCTTTATCTCCTTATTTTCCACAACTCATTCTGCTGTTTTCGGTTTCCCGAGGACAGTGAGATGGGCAGGAAGAGAAGGATGTAAGGAAGAGACAGCTTTAGTTCTCGTATTTTTGGATTCTGGCTGTTGGTTCCTCCTCCTCTGGTGCAGCTGCTGCACTCCCTGTGTGATCTCTTCAAGGTTTCTCCATCTCTGGTTCTGGTATCTCCAAACACATCCATATTGTGGGGATCCACATAGTCCAAGAAGCAGCCAATCCTCTCAGATTGTGTTCAAAACAGTTTGAACCAGGCTGCAGTCTCATGTGTCCATTTGGCCACAAGAAGTTTTGTGCATTTTAGTCAATTTTCTCCTTCTTAACCTTGTCATGCTGATAACCTCCAGCTTCAGCAAAGGACATCCGGGCTCAAGGAGACACATGTTAATCTTTGACACTCTCTGCTGCAGCCTCTTAGTAACTCTGGGCCTTTTAGTTTCTGTATTCCTCCAAGTATTCAGCTGAAATATTTTTCTGGCAACTACCTAACTTCTTTTACTATTTTTTTTTTCTTCCCTCATTTGGCCATAGTAAGAGAAATGCCACAAAAAGATTCTCCTCCACATTATCTCTCAAGGATCTGTGGAAGAACTCTCAGCATCTTTCATATAGGCCAACAGTGAGATATAAGAGCATGGTAAGGCTCATTTTGGGTTTTCTTGTTTCAAGCTCCACAAACAGTCCTTATTACTATTGGCCTCAGCATTGCCTTTTATCCAAAATTCTGAAAAAATTGAGGAATTGCCTCATTTAATATCCTGATACAATAATGCAAATTTAGTATATTTTATGTGTTCTATCCATTATGGGAGACTAATAATAGCTCCTAAATATTAATATATGCCCAATATCTTAATCCATCAAAACTTTGAATGTTACCTTATATTGTGAAGTTTTTGAAAACATGACTAATTTAAGAATATTGAGATGAGAAAATCATCCTAAATTATCTGCTTAGGATCTGAATTCCACCGCAAGTGTCTTTATCAGAGAGAGAAAATGGGAAATTAGGTCACACACTGAGGGGAAGGTAGAAACTGGAATTTTAAAGCCACAAGTCAAATACTGTCAGGATCCCTACCAGCTTTTTGCTAGAAGAGAGAATGCAAAGATTCTCTCTTAGAGCCTCTGGAGGAGTGAAGCCTGGCTGACACCTTGATTTCAGACATCTTGCTGGCAGGACTGTGAAAACAATACATTTCTCCTCTCTTATACCACTCAGTTTGTGATAATTTGTTATGGAAACAATAGAAACTAATGTATCTATTATGATATAATAATAACTTGTTAGGGTCTGAATATTGGTACTCTCCCCAAATTCATATGTTGGAACCTAGTACCCAATGTGATATTATTCAGACATAGGGCCTTTCAGAAGTGAATTGACCATGAGGACTCTGTCCTTATGAATGGGATTAATCCCCTTATAAAGAGGATTGAGGGAGCCTCCTTGTCCCTTCTGCCATGTGAGAAGGTAATAATTAGGCACCATCTATGAGGAATGAGGCCTCATAAGACACAATCTGCTGTCACTACGATTTTGGACTTTCCAGGCTCCAGAACAGGGAGTTTCTGCTATTTATAAATTACCCAGTTTATGGTATTTTTTTTAAATAGCAGCCTGAAAAGATAAGACAGGAATCCAATTATAAATCTCTGTTCTCCTCTCATTTGACCTATTGGAACCATTCTATTACTAATGAGCTACTGTTCTTTTTGACATATTTTCTTGCTTTCAAGGTGCCATACTCTGATTTTCCTTTCCCTTTCTGGCTAATTTTTGCCTATTTCTCTTCTTCTCCAAGACCTTTTAATATGGCAGGGATCTAGAATTCACTCTTTCATTCTGGTCTCTAGTTCTGCCATTCCCTTAGTGATCTTTGTTCTCAGGTTCTTAAGTAACATGACAATTCTCAAATTTATGTGCCTATTCCAGGCCTCTCTACCAAATTCTGGATCACATCTCCAACTGATTATGCAATACTTTTATTTGATGTTTAATATAAATCACTTTGTGATATGAAAACCATACCTCTGATCTTCTGCTCTCTTCAGATTTTGCCTACCACAGTCTTCCTCATTTCAGTTTAGGGAAAGTGCATTGTTTCAGTTGCTTAGACCAAAACGTTAGAGCCATACTTATAGCTCTCTTTTTACCTCACTCTGTATCTAATACACCAAATATTGGTGCACTATTTTAACATTTCTAGAATCTAATCACAGATCATTATTTTCAAAGTTACCATCCTGAGGTAAGTCTCCTGGATAACAGCAATAACATTCTAACTATTCTGCCTGATTCTAAACTTTGTTCCGATTCAGAAAACAGGAATCAGAATAACAGTTCAGACATTTACTTTTGAGAAGATAGACTTTTTCCTATTCTTACCACTAAATACAACTAAAATTTCCAGACATTATATGTAAAAGAAACATAAGAAGTTTCTTAAGAGTAGAAAGAAGAAGGCAAATCAGCTAAGAATCTCAAGACTCAAGAAAAAACGTGGTGGTAATTTTCCTAGGTTTTATTTGACTTTATATATCCCAGCCTGAATACTAGAGAAAGAGGTAACTTAGAAACACCAACAGACAGATACAAAACAAACAAACAAACAGCCCAAATGAAGCCTACTTTCTCTAGCAAAAGGATCAGGAAAGGAGCAAACAGTATGGAATATACTCTTACCCAACACCATCCAAAAGCATAGCCCCACCTCTACCCATGCCAGCAAAGGCCAAGTAGGAAGCACCTTCATCAGGGTGATATTAGAGAAGGTGAAGTGGGATGCCAGGTATTTCATCCTCACCATGCCTCCTCCAAACACATACACACCCACCCCATAATAAGAGTAAAGGCTATGTAGGGAGCATAAACTTTTACCACTACCCGGTAATGACAAGCCATCCCACCCCAATTCTACCAGAGTGATGTCAAAGAAGCCCAGTGGAGAATCAGGACACCCAACATACAGTAGTAACAAGATCATCCCTTCAATACACAACACATACACATAGTGTCAGAGTAGACTCCTTGGGGAGTCAGAATTCCAACTCTAATGCAGCAATAATGAGGATCCCTTTCCCTACCTCAAGTGTCAACGGAGGCTAAATGCAGAACCTGTGCTTCCACTCCATCTGGCAGGAGTAAGATGGAAGCCCTTTTTAATGGTAGCAGAGCTATCCTAAAATAAGAGTTAACAAAATTTCTCCAAACAGAAGGGAAGGGATAAAAGAAGGTATCTGGGAAAATCAGGAAGCAAGGAAGAATGCACAAAGAGTAAATGTTGGCTAAACACAATAAGTTTTTCTTCTCCTCTTGAGCTTTATAAATTATGTTTATGTTTGAGGCATTAATTATAAATAATCTATTGTGATTCTCAACATATGTAGAAAAAATGTTTACAATATATATATTATAAATGGAGGAGAAAAAATATGAGGGAGACAGGTTTTTTTTGTTGTTGTTGTTGTTGTTGTTTTTTTAATGAAGATCTCACTCTGTGACCCAGGCTGGAGTGCAGTGGTGCAATCTCAGCTCACTGAAGTCTCTCTTCTGGGTGCAAGTGATTCTCGTGCCTTGGCCTACTGAATAGCTGGGATTACAGGCACACACCACATGCCCAGCTAATTTATGTGTTTTTAGTAGAGACAGGGTTTTGCCATGTTGGCCAGGCTGGTCTCAAACTCCTGAACTCAAGTAATCCACTCACCTTGGCTTCCCAAAGTGCTGGGATTACAGGCATTAGCCACTGTGCCCAGCCTGAGACAAGGTTTTTATACTTCAATTAAACTGGTAAAATGTACTCACCAGTAGATTTTGATAAGTTATGTACACATAATTGATGTGGTTTGGCTGTGTTCCCACCCAAATCTCATCTTGAATTGTAACTCTCACAGTTCCTTGGTGTCATCAGAGGAACCTGGTGGGAGGTAACTGAATCCTGAGGGCGGGTCTTTCCTGTGCTGTTCTTGTGATAGTGAATAAGTCTCACTAGATCTGATGGTTTGAAAATGGAAGTTTCCCTGCACAAGCTCTCTTCTTTTGTTTGCCGCTTTGTGAGATGTGCCTTTCGCCTTCTGCCATGATTGTGAGGCCTCCACAGCCATGTGGGACTGTAAGTCCAATCAACCTCTTTCTTTTGAAAATTGTCCTGTCTCAGGTATGTCTATCAGCAGATGAGAACGGACTAATACAATAATGTAATAGCTAAAGCAGCAGCACCACCACCACCAACAAACCCTATAAAGTGATACACTTCAAAACACTCTAAGTCCCTCAAAGTGGACTTTCACATATGCTTAAGTAACACATAGTAGAGAAGAAGGAAACAGAGAAGTGAAAAACAAAGAGAACAAACACAAAACAGACAATATAAATGCAGCTTAAGCTTCAACTTTGCAATATCACATTGAATTTAAATGGACCAAATACACTAATAAAAGCGATTGGTGGAGTGAATTAAAAGAACTGACCCAACTGTATACTGTCTGTAAGAAATTCAATTTAAATGAAATTAAATATACAGTTTTAAATTAAAAAGATTAAAAAAGATATACAACACCAATATTATTCAGAGGAAAGTAAGAGTAGCTATATTAATATTAGGTAAAGCGATGTTAGCATAAAGAGAATTATCAGGAACAGAAAGGAACATTTTGTAATGATAAAGTAATCAATCCATCTAAATGACATAACAATTCTAAATATGTGTGCGCTCAAAAACAAAGATGAAAAATAAGTGAAGCAAAAACTGAAAAGGAAGCCAAATCCAGAATTATTTTTGGAGACTGAAAGAATACAAGAATTCAACACCACCATCAACCAACAGGATCTAATTAATTTATATAGAAAACTCCAACCAAGAACAATGGGGCATCCCTACTCTTTTCAAATGCTGATGGAATATATACCAAGATGCATCAAATCCTGGGATATAGAACAAGCTTCATCAAATTCAAAAGAATGGCAATCATACAGGGTATATGTCTGGCCAAAATGTGATCAATCTAGAAATGTTTAATAATTTTTTTTTCCAAACACCTATAAAGTAAACAACATACGTATAAAAATTTATGAACACAAAAGAAGTGTCACAGGAAATTTTAAAACACATTGAACAGGATAAAACTGAAAACACAATATACCAAAATCTATGGGATGCAACTCAAATAATGCGGAATGGAAAATTTCTAGCATGAAATAACTTCACTAGAAAAGAGAAAAAGTTCCAAATAATAATTTTACCTTCCAACTCAAGAAACTAGAAAGAGAGCCCAATAAATCTAAATCAAGAAAAAGGAAAGAAATACTGAAAATAAGACCAGAAATCAATGAAATTGACAACAGAAAAAAATGGAGAAAATCAAAGAAAGAAAGACTGGCTCTTTGAAAAGATCAATACAATTGACGAAACTCTAGAAAGATAAACAGGCACAAAAGGAAGAGGCCATAAATACCAATCTCAGGAACAAAATGGGAGTGTATCATTATAGAGAAATTAGACAAAAAAAGATAAGTGAATGTGAACAACTTTATATACATATATTGAACAACTTAGATAAAATGAATGAATTCTTCAAAAAATATAAACTATTACAACTTGCCTAATATAAAATGGGTAGTTTGAATAACCCTATAGCTATTAAGGGAATTAAATTTATAACTGAAAATCACCAAGGCCGGGCACAGTGGCTTACGCTTATAATCCCAACACTTTGAAAGACTGAGGTAGAGGGATCACTAAGATCCTGTCTCAAAAAAAACCCAAAAAACAAAACAAAACAAAAAAAACAAAGAGATCTTCAGTCCAGGTATTTTCATTAGACAATTCTATTAAATACTTAAGAATGTACTGCT
Organism: Sapajus apella; assembly: GCF_009761245.1. Taxonomy (NCBI): domain Eukaryota; kingdom Metazoa; phylum Chordata; class Mammalia; order Primates; family Cebidae; genus Sapajus; species Sapajus apella. The sequence goes on along the minus strand of NW_022436947.1, from coordinate 45,526,249 downwards.
CTGCTGAAAACCCTCCTTGATGTCTCATTTCATTCTGGGTGAAAGCTAAGCTCTTTCTGTGATCTACATGATCATGCTCGCTAGTACCTCTCTGACCTCACCTCCTACAACTCTCCTTTTCAGGCCCCTCATATCTAATCCACAGTGTCTTCTTGTTTCACAAACATAAACACACCAGGCCTACTCCTAACACAGGAATGATGTAGCATGCTGGACGCTCCGTTTGATATGTGTCTACGTTAGCTTGGGCTGCCATAACCAAATATCACAGACTGGGTGGCTTAAACATGAGATATATATTTCTCACAGTTCTGGAGGCTGGAATTCCAATATCAAAGTGCCAGCAGATCTGGTCCTGGGTGAGATCTCTCTTTGTGACTTGAAGAAAGCCACCTTCTTTTTTTTTTTTTTCAAGACAGAATCTCACTCTGTTGCCAGGCGCTAGGCTGGAGTGCAGTGGCACAATCTCGGCTCACTGCAACCTCCGCCTCCTGGGTTCAAGCAATTCTCCTGAGAAGGCCACCTTCTTGCTGTGACTTCACATGACAGAGATTTAAAGTGAATTTATATTCTTAAAAATTCATAATCCCATGGGACTAGGGCTCCACTCTCATGACCTCATCTAACTCTAATTATGCCCCAACTCCTTATCTCCAGATAAAATCATGTGGGGGCTAGCATTTCAACATAAGAATTTTGAGAGGACACAAACATGCAGTCTATATAATATTCATATGATTTATTACATTGCTTCTTTTGGGTCTCTACCAAAATGTCTGCTTCTCAATAAGGACTTCCCAGGTCATGCCAATATAATTTTCAACACTCACTCCATTTCCAATGCTTTTTATTCCCACCTAATGTTTAACTTGTTCTCTTATACTTGTCACCTCTAACATGCCAAAAAATTTATTTTATTTTACTTTTGTCTGACTCCTTCACTCCAGGAGGTAAGATTATATATATATATATATATATATATATATATATATATGATAGTATGATAAGGTCCAGGCAGTAAGATATTTTTTGTGGTTTTTAAAATTTTTTTTCAATACTATCCTAGGTGCCTAGAAGAGTCTCTAGCATAAAGGACTCAATAAATATGTGTTGAGTGAATGAACACCATTAATAATCACATTCTCAGACCTATCACTTAATAAATCTAATTGTCAAATTTGAGAGAACAGCATAAAGTTGTATGTAGTTGAAAGTTCTAAACAGTTTGTGAAATCTCTCCCTATGAAATTTTAAAATGTGTAAGAACCTATGTTCCATATTTTCCACCGTGATCTGCTACTCTCACTCAGGCTCTCTCTCCCCAAACTCTGTCTTCCTCTCTCTCTCTCTCTCTTACACACACAGACACACACAGACACACACACACACACACACACACACACACACACACTTTTTTCTCTTCAGCTTCATCATCTTAGAGTCTTATTTTGGTCTTGTAATACATTTGATTTTTCTCCTTACATTTAATTAGTATGTCTACAATTTTTCAGAATTGTCTCAAACTCTTTAGCATTTTAATAAATACTCATTAAAATTTTAAACCCTTGATTAGAAAAAGAAACTTGATATCCATTTTAATTAAATTATTCAGAAATATAATTATGAATTTACTTATATCTTATTAAGTTCAATGAAAGTGGCTTCTTTTAAAAGTTATTTAAATTATGAAATAGATAAGTTTAATTTTAAAGTGATTAATTTAAAAATATCCATAAGTCTGTCAAATTCTTACAACATGATACCACCCACCTATCATTTTCCAGTGCTAACATTTTTAAAGGAAGAAAGAACATTTTCATATCCCAACTGAAAAGATTATTCTAACTTAAGCTGACCATAGATAAAATATATGTAGGCATTTTATTAAAAAACATTTCACTTTAATATATAGCCAAACTTACATAAGAACAACACATATGTTTTTTAAGCCTTTGTGAATGAAGCCTGGATTAGACAAATTAATGTAATCTTATAAAACTGATCTTACGATGATTTTAGGTTGACAACAATAAGATTTATCAACTTGTTGAATACATGTATCCTGATTATTTATATATTAACATTCTCTTGAAATCATGGTTGGGAATTTATAACTAGTTATCAGAATTATCCATAAATTTATTATTTAGATTCATGTAGTAAAATAATTGGAAAGCTTCAAATTTTAACTTTATTAAACAGGAGGCATGCCAAATTCTGATTTTGTTTTCTTGATTATCACTACTTTGAGAATTCAGTTACAAGAATCAATCAGTAGTCATGTAGAGGTTATTTTAGACTTCATATTGTACCAGCTATAGTATTTTGTAAAAATAGGAAATAGTTCCAAAGAATCTTTTTTTCTTTTTTAAGTAAATTTATTAAATAAATATATTTTACTGCCAAGAAAGGCAAATTGATTTTACTTGACTTCCTTGTATTTTATTGAATACTTAGTGCTAAGACTTTGGTGTTGTAGTAATTTATAATTGCTACATATTCTAATTTTTTTTTATAATTTAGAATGATGTAGCTGTATAATATAAACTATATAACACAACAGATAAATGCTCTGAGCATTAAATTACAAATGCAGATATAAGGAATTGACTGATTTCTGTTCTTTGATCATTTCCTATAATTCTATCTTTTGGAACAAGAATGCCAAATTTTGTGCCATATTGTTTAAGGGGAGACTATTTTTACTCCTAGCTCTTGGGTATGGCTTATGATTTAGGGCAGAATCAAAAGGCATGAGTTCATCTTTTTGACCACAGTGACTGACTTAGGGAAGGACATATGATTTAAATAAAGTACAATATTTTGTTCCATAGTTGCGGGAAAAATATGTCCTTTATGTTCAATATAAATGGAGAGGGATGTGGCCTCACCACAAGAGTTGCCTGCAGTCATTTTGTAACCATGGGTGGAAAGCCAGACGAAGAATAGTACCCAGCAGAAAGAAATGAGAGAGGTAGGGCTTGGGACAGCATTTAAGTTTGCTCAAATTGAACAAAAAACCATGCCAGTATCTTCAGGTATACAATATATTACATCTTCTTTCTTTAATTTTGCAGCTTTTGTTGTTGACATCATTATTTGCCACCAAAAGATTTATACACACTAATTTAGATGGTAAGTCATTGGATTCTCGATTCTGGTTGTTAGAATAACCTAAGGGATTTTTAAAGAATAATAATGTGTAAGTCCCACCTAATCCAATTAAATCAGAATTTCTAGGGTTGTGTCCTGGGCATCAGTGTTTTCTAAAGCTTTCAGGGTTATGTCCTGGTTATCGGTGTTTTTCTAAACCTTCTTCAGTGATTCTAATATGTAACAGAGTTTCAGAACCACTGACATAAATAGAAGTTATAGATCACCTAAATCCAGGGGTAAAGATAAATTGGAAACATGACATTGCTATTTCATAAAATGAGAGAAGAAAAAAGAAATATGAGTTAGTCTTATTTTAATAGAAGGTGTGTTCAGAGACCAGAAATTTTAATTTTTACCAAGTCAAATAATAAATAGACATTATTGAAGCAATCATTTTCTAAGGTATACCTTAAAAATTATGTGAAAGATGATTAAAATAAAATCTATATCTTCATTCATTTTAAAATACTCTATGATGCTAAATGTACTCAAATATTTTATCGTTTGCAATGGCTTATTTTGAATTTTAGGGAATATTTTTAATGCAGACTACCTGCATGATTTGATAATATATTTGTCATGTCCATGTCTTCATGATAAAAAAAAAAAAGAGACATCTTTAAAATTACAGCTGAATTTAAATATATGCTGAGGCAATGTCTGCCAGTACTATTCTGGTAGGTTGCATTATTAACCCAATTCTTCTTGTCTACCTGTATTCATGCCCTTTGTTACATAACTTCCAAATTCTTTTACTAAAATGAGAGTGTACTTCTCTGCCCCTTGACTGTAGCCTCAGCCATGTGTCTTGTTTTAGCCAAGAGAATAGAAATAGTCATGATGTAAGTAGGTGCTTTAAAAGCACTTGTGCAGCAGGTCATGCCTTCTCTTGTAGTTCTATTATTACTCTGAGGTAAACATGCTGTGATACTTTATTTTGTGTTGCTATGAAGGAATACCTGAGATTGGGTGATTTATTAAGAAAAGAGATTTATTTGACTTATGTTACATGAAGTCCTCAGAAAGCTTTTATTCATGATAGAAGGTGAAATGGGAACTTCATGGTCACATGTCACATGGTGAGAGAGTGAACAAAAGAGTGAAGCAGGGAGCTCCCAGACTCTTTTTAAACAACTAGATCTCACATAAACTTATAGTGAGAACTTACTTAGTAAAGAAGAGGATGCTGAGCCATTCATGAGAAATCCAACCCCATGACCCAAACGTCTCCTACTCAGCCTCACTTCCAATGTTAGGAATCACATTTCAAAACGAGATTTGGAAGGGACAAATACTCAAACCCTATCACATGCACTCGCTAGCCCACTGATATGAGGAAGAGGATGAGAGATAAGGTGGAACAGAGCCAACTTACAGCTAGGCAGCAAAAGAAGGGCTGCCTCATTACTGCAGCCGGAAGCAGAGATTTCCTGCTGAGGATCAGACAAACCACAACCTATAGAAGTTCAGACCCATGAGATTAAGTGATTGATAAGTAAATGAGCTTTGCAAAGTGGTTTGTTACACAGAATTATTGTGGCAATAACTATAAATTCTGGCCAGAGGGAAATCTTACCCACAGTCTTATATTTTATTCTGGTAATGAAATGCAACACTCTTTAGTTACACAATTATGGTAAAACAACGGCAAGACTTTGGGGAACAGTTGGCTTAAAGAGTCCCTACGGAGTTCCTTTGGAGTAAATACTAACTTTATATTTTGGAAGAGAAACACTGAGATCAGTGCCTCTCAATATGTCTCTGTTGGATGGATCCATAATAAAGGATATAAAAAGAATAACAATGAGCAAAATAAAAATAAGGCCTGATTATATAATTTTATGTAGAAAAAGTACTTACAATAATTTTAAAATAGATATATGCTCGGATTTTTCACATCTTATTATTTACCAAATACTTCTGGGTATTTTATTCTTGACCAAATTAATTTTTACACATTTCAAAGCATAAAACCATAACTTTTCAAAAACAAGCATGATATCTAATAATTTATTCTATTGTACACTTCTTAGACTAAATAGTAATTATTGCATTTTAGAATTTTAGATCTACTATGTTATGTATTTATAATGACTATTAAGTTTTATGAAAGTCTAATTTATAATTTGTAAGAGAAGGCCAACTGTGTTTCACGTGTTGTGATATATCATTAAGAAGGTATTATTTTTTACTTAGCTTAATATTTTTTCTCGATGAGAGAAAGAAATGATTGCTTGCTTTCTATTAATTGTAAAATGACAATTTAGTGGAATAAATGTTAAGAGGATATGAATTCTGGAATATTTATCAGTTGAAAACACAGTTTATCACATCTTTTTCTTCATTCAAAAATAAATCAAGGCTTTCTGTAAACAAAAAGGTGAATTCATGATATTTAAAACATACGCTGTACTCCCCTATCAACCACAGAATGTACATACCTGTCATCTACCCACAGACCATATTCCAAGATTAACCGCATGCTCACTCATAACGCAAGTTTTAATAAACTTAAAAAAAAAAAAAAAAAAACCTCAAAACCATACCATTCATACTCTTGGGAGACAGTGGAATAAAAACAGAAATCAATACCAAGAAGATCTCTCAAAAACCACATAGTAATATCCAAATTAAACAACTTGCTCCTAAATGACTTTTGGATAAACAATGATTTTGAGGCAGAAATCAATAAATTATGTGAAATAAATGAAAACAGAGACACAGCATACCAAAATCTCTGGGATGGAGCAAAAGCAGCTTTAAGAGGAAAGTTTATAGAGCTAAATGCCCACCTCAAAAGCTGGAAAGATCTCAAACTAATCATCTAACATTACACCTAGTGGAAATAAAGAAGCAAGAACAAACTAATCCCAAAGTATGAGAAGAAAAGAACTAAAATCAGAGTGGAACTGTATAAAATTGAGACCCAAAAGTTCATACAAAGAATCAATGAAATCAAAAGTCAGTTCTTTCAAAGGATAGCTATGATTAATAGACCACTAGCTAGATTAGCAAATAAAAAAAGAGAAAAGATCCAAATAAGCACAATCAGAAAGACAGGCGACATTACAACCAAACCCATAGAAAGACAAAATATCTTCAGAGACTATTATGAATACCACTAGACATAAAAACTAGAAAATCCAAAGGAAATGAATAAATTCTTGGTAACACAATTTCCCAGGAATGAATAAGGAAGAAATTGAAACCCTAAGCAGACCAATATCAACTTCTGAAATCAAATCAGTAATAAAAAACCTACCAACCCTAAAAAGCCCTGGATCAGATGGATCCACAGCTGAATTCTAACAGACATACAATGAAGGTTTGGTACCAATTCTATTGAAAGCTTTCCAAAAATTCCAATAGGAGAGACTCTTCTCTAACTCATTTTACAAAGCTAGCATCACACTGATACCAAAACCTGGCAACAACATGAAAAAAAGAAAAAAATTATAGGCCAACATCCCTGATGAACATAGATGCAAAAATTCTCAACATAATGCTAGCAAACTGAATCCAGCAACATACCAGAAAATAATAATAATAATACACCATGATCAAACAGGCTTCATTCCTGGTATGCAAGGTTGGTTTGACATGGACAAATAAAAAATGATTCAACACAAAAACAGAATAAAAAACAAAAACCATATGATCATCTCAACAGACAGAGAAAATGCTTTTGATAAAATGACATATCCCAGCACAATAAAAACCCACAGCAAACTAGGCACTGAAAAAACATACCTCAAAATCATGAGAGCCATTTATGACAAACCCACAGCCAACATTGCGCTGAATGGGCTAAAGCTGGAACCCTTCCCCTTGAAAATGGAACAAGACAGGGATGCCCACTCTTACCATCCTTATTCAACATAGGAAGTGCTAGCCAGAGCAATTAGGCAAGAGAAGGAAATAAAAGGCATCCAAATAGAAAAAGAAGAGGTCAAACTATCTCTGTTCACTGAATATATGTTTCTAGAACTAGAGCCTTCTAGAGACTCCCCAGAAAGGTCCCTGGAACTGATCAATGACTTCAGTAAAGCTTCAAGATACAAAATCAATGTAAAAAAAAATCAGTGGCATTTCAATACACCAGTAATGTTCAAGGTGAGATAAAAATCAAGAATTCAATCCATTTATACTAGCCACAAAAAATATATACCCAGAAATACATTTAACCAAGGAGGTGAAAAATCTCTAAAAGGAGAACTAGAAAACACTATAAAAAGATATCATAGATGACTTAAAAACAAATGGAAAACATTACATGCTCACAAGTTGGAGAATTAATATACTGCCTAAAGCAATTTATAGGTTCTATCAAACTACCAATGAAATTCTTCACAGAAGTAGAAAAAAAAAATATTCTAAAATTCACATGGAACCAAAAAAGAGCCCTATAGCCAAAGAAATCCTAAGGGGAAAAAAAAAAGCTGGAAGTATCACATTACCCTACTTCATACTTTGTCAAACTATACCCTAAGGCCTGTTGTAACCAAAATTGCATGGTACTAGAGGAATAAACGAATGGAACATACTACAGAACAAAGAAATAAAACCACACACCCACAGTCATCTTATCTTCGACAAAACAAGCAATGGGGAAACTCCTCCCTTTTCAATAAATGGTGATGAGATAGCTGGCTAGTCATATGCAGAGGAATGAAATTAGACCCCCTTCTTTCACCAAATACAAAAATTAACTCAAGATAGTTCAAAGATTTTAATGTAAGACCTCAAACTACAAGAATCCTGTAAGAAAATCAGAAAACACCATTCTGGATATTGGCTTCAGGAAAGAATTCATGACTAAGTCCTCAAAAGCAATTGCCACACACACAAAAAAATGGACAAGTGGAACCTAGTTAAACTAAAGAGCTTCTGCAGAGCAAAAGAAACTACCAGCAGAGTAAAAAGACAGTCTACACAAGGTGAGAGAATATTTACAAACTCTACATCTGAAAAGGGGTCTAATATCCAGAATCTATATGCAATTTAAACAACTGTAGCAGCAAAAAGCAAATAATCCCATTAGAAAATGGGCAAATGACATGAACAGACATTCATCAAAAGAAAGCATAAAAGCAACCAACAAACCTGAAAAAAAAATGCTAAATATCACTAAAAATCAGAGAAATGCAAAACAAATCATAATGAAATATCATCTCACATCAATCAGAATGGCTATTACTAAAAAAGAGAACACTTATGCTCTGTTGATGGGAGTGTAAATTAGTTCAGCCACTGTGGAAAGTAGTTTGGCAATTTCTCAAAGAACTTAAAACAGAACTACCATTCAACCTAGCAAACCAATCACTGGGTATATATCCGAAAGAAAGCAAATAGTTCTACCAAAGAGACACATGTGCTTGTAGGTTCATCACAGTAGTATTCACAATAGCAGATATGGAATCAACCTAGATGTTCATCAGTGGATGGATCAGATAAAGAAAATGTAGTACATATACACCATGAAATACTACAGAGCCATAAAAGGAACAAAATCATGTCCTTTTCTGCAACATGGATACAGCTGGAAGCCATTATCATAAGTGGATTAACGCAGGAACAGAAAACCAAATAGTATATACCCTCACATAAACCAGAGTGAACCCACATTTCCGGTTTCTCAGGAACATAAAAGGGCAACAATAGACACTGGGGAACTACTAGAGTGAGGAGGGAGGGAGGAGGGGAAGGGTTGAAAATCTTACTATTGGGTACTATGCTCAGTACCTGGGTGATGGGATCAATTGTACCCTTAGCATCCCACAATACACCCATGTAACAAACTTGCACATGTACCCCCGAATTTATAGAGTTGAAAAAAAAAAAACATATTTTGTTTCCATGTTCATGTAGTAGTTCTTAAATTTGAAAGAAATGGACACTTCGATAGGAGTTTATTCAGAAATAAAGCCATAGTATTTCAGTACCAGCTATGTTTTGTTAGTTTTATATATGTTATCAAAAGAAAGTTTTGGATACACAAAAGAAGTATCTTCATATCATAGTTTTTATTACTAATATACACATAAAGGAATAATTTTAATAGAGCCTTGTAACTTTGAAAGACCTAAACATAGCACGTAAAAATGTATAAATGCTTAATGTAAAATACATGAACACTTTTTAATATTTTTCTCCAGTGGAACACAAAAACATTTCTGTTTCTAATTGATGTTTACTCTTGTGTTGTTGGAAAGATTCTGCACAATGCTTTCTGGTATATGAAAAAAAATGTGTGATGGCATACATATAACCAGTTCCTGCCTGCTCAGCATATTGAAAATATTTTTGAAGATAAAGCAAATATCAAATTTTGTATCTGGTAAAATGCTTGAAAAATGCCTTATGAATTAGCAAGCAAATTGATCACTGTTATTCCCATATTCTGCACAGACTAACAGTAAGTGAAGTAGAATATTTCTTGAAGCCTGCCATTTAGTTATGTCTAAGATGACAATGTTGAACCAAACAAATTCATTGTTTTAAATAAAGCAAAACCTGTGAGTTTAGTATTTGAAAACATTAGTTTAAGAAATGAGTATCCTTATAGTATTCCTTTCATGGATGATCATGTGCTATGTGAAATAATACAGAACATCAAACCCTTACTATTGTTTTTGTTTGCTTTTTCATTTTTTTTTGTTTTTTGTTTTTTATACAGAGTCTTGGTCTGTCACTACAGGCTGGAATGCAGTGGCACAAACACAGCTTACTGCAGTCTCAACCTCCTGAGCTCATGAGATCCTCCTGCCTCTGACTCCCAAGAAGTTGGGTCACAGGTGTGTGCCACCACACTTGGCTTTTTTTTTTTTTTTTTTTTTTTGAGACAAGGTCTCAGCATATTGCCAGGCTAGTCTCAAACTCCTGGGTGCAAGTGATCCTCCTGCCTCAGGTTCTCAAAATGTTGGGATTACAGGCATTAGCTATTGCACCTGGCCTAAAATCTTGTTTCCTATGTTTTCTGTGTAAGTAAAAATATCAGTAAGAAGTCCATTTTAATAACATACATTATTTTTTCAATATTATAGATGCATACAGAACTTTAATCTCAGACTTATTTCCCTGTTACTGCCAGCTAAATAGGTTTCAGCCACCTACTCGACCTATATGGAGCATGAGCAATGAATACATGCTTACGTCAGAAAATACAAGTAATGGACTTTTCTTTATCAGATCTCTGAGTCGTCATCATGACTTTTGCTTTGGAGACCATGATAACTTTTTATATGTAATGAATTTGTATGTCACTTACTATAAACCGGAAAAGCTGTTTTCTCATCTTTTCATTAAATAATTTATATAATATTGATTAAATATATTTTAGTTTTGAAATAAAATTTGCAAACAGCCTCTGAGTTATGCTACATTTCACCATTAGATAAATTTTTAGAATACTTTCAGGTAAATATCCTATATCAAAATAAACTCTATTACAGCAAATTAGAAGCAGAAATATATAATTCAAATGTCTTTATTGTGATTCTCTTATTTTAGTAAACTTTAATGGCAGCTTTTTAATATTTAAATGTCTTTGCTCTTTTCTAATACAAGTTACATTTACTGAATTTCTGCTATTTGTTATTAGAAATATAAAATATCAGAACAAGTAAAAAAAATCTCTATAGCTCTTTATAATCTAACATTTCTTACTAATTTAATATATTAATAATCCTATGATACTTCTAAGCCATAATCTGTCTTCAATTTCTCCTTTTTGATGTCTAAGAAACAATTACTAATTTGTAAAAATTATTCTCTAGCACTATCTTTTATCTAAAATTTTTACTACCCAACAGGTAAAATTTACTACATTTCTTTCTTGCATATTTCTATTATAGCACTCCTTTCAACTGTTTTTCCTTCTTTAGTAATGCTCTAATTGACCCACAATGGCTGCCACTGGAGTCTCAGCAGAACATTTAGTGAGTCCCAAACACTAAACTGTGGTCACTGATAACATTTTAACTAATAATAAGGGGAATTTCTCTAATTACACAACCTGAAAACTAGAGCTAAATTGCTTAGAACACTTTTCAAAGGCGGGAAATAGCATCTTCATTTATATGTTTTAGTATACATTTAACATTGATATATATATATATATATATATATATATATATATACTTAATGTAATTTACTGCAATAAATATAAACATTATATATATTATTTATGTGTGTATAATATAAACTGTCTTTTATAAGTTGTAGGTGTATACCTCTGGCTTTTTTTTTTTTTCAATTGAGACATTGTCGTTTTCATGTATCTTCACAGCAGTCAGTAATATACCAAGATGCTGTGATTTCGTTCTTACTAATGTTTTTCTTTTCATGGATTTCTACTGTGCTTTCTCAGCAGCTTCCTTCTGCTTCATTTCCCAAATAATTCTGTAAAATGTAGGCAATAAAATCAATTGGTCTTGAAACGGTTCTTCTAGTACAGTTTTTAGTTTTTTAATTTTTTTCCTCTTCCTGGGATAGAAAACTGATAATGACTATGAAAGCTTTCAGTCAAAAGTAGAGATAGTCTTTTAGGAAAATATCCTATTTCAAGCCCTGTGATTCTTAAAATACATGAATTGCTACACACACATACACACACACAGGTTTTCAATGAGATAATTGCTTTCTCAAAAGTCTTTCTCAAAAAAATAAAAAAATGTTTTTAAAAATTTTGCAAAGCAATTTTTAACTGGCTGAGCCAGAACATCATTAATGAAATGCTAACAACTGACTCAACTATGTTTATGTTGTATTTATATAGTATAATTTAATATATCCCGAATAATAAAGCTTATATTTTGAAGATACATGTTTTGAGAGTGTAAGAAATATTTTTGACATAAATATACAAGTCATTGTGCATGTAAAAAAAATAAAACTATGTATATATTTTTGCATATGGATTCATAAATAAATAATTGCACCCTATATTACTGACAGTTGTCCTTATTCAAGTATAGGTAAAATTTGCATTCATATTTCCCTTCTTTGGGTAACACTTCATTACAATAAGTCTGCGCCTTTTTATTTTTTGCTTCATAATTCAGATTCTTGGCGCATGATACTGAATTTTATAACTATAACTGAAGTAAATCATGCACAGCTGTCTCTATTTTAGGCATTTTTTTTAAAGTTTGTTCTGGTAGTGTTGCTATTGTGCAACTCAGTGTTACAGAATCATTGTGCGTCCACAATTTTGCATGAATTATGCTGATTTCTAAACATTTTTCAATTATTGGTCACTTTCATGAATACTCTCTCAATGTCATTGAAACTATTCTGACAGTATTAGTCAAATCTTGGCTGAAAACCACGCTGGTATCAATGGTAAAAGGCTCTGAAAGTATTTTTTGTCAGGGGCTGACAAACTACACCCCAGAAGCCAAATCCAGTTCACAGCCCATTTTGGTACAGTTTTCAAGCCAATAGAAGTTCTGATGTTTGTAAATGGCTGTTTAAAAAAAGAAGAAAAAGAATGACACACAGACTGCACGTAATTAACATCTCCCCCTTCATAGTGAGTTTGCCAGCTCCTGGTTTTGGGTTATTCCACCATCGCTATTCACTGCTTTTACAATACCTTCTTCATAGTAGTAATTCGATAAGCTATATTGGATATTCATATTCACTTTAGTGATTTGTTTATTTTTATCTTATTTATAAAATTGTAACAAAGCTAACATTACTGGAAAAGGATAATAATTGTTAGAGTAATAATGCCTTTATTTGTATAAATTGCCTGATTAACAATAAGAGGTATTATCATTTGTATTATCTCAAGCAGGGGAAAATTACTTTTAAGAGATGATACTTGAACATTTTAAAAATACATTATCAAATGTGAGTGAACTGTATAAAACACATACAAAGAGACTGTGAGTAAATTATTTCTGCAACCTCCACCTCCCAGATTCAAGCAATTCTGCTGCCTCATCCTCCCTAGTAGCTGGGACCACAGGTGTGCACCACTGTGCCTGGCTAATTTTTGTGTTTTTGGTGGAGACAGGGTTTTCCCATGATGGCCAGGCTGGCCTCAAACTCCTGACATCAGATGATCCACCCACCAAGGCCTCCCAAAGTGCTGAGATTACAGGCGTGAGCCACTGCACCTGACTGATACATAGATTTTTTAATGAGATTAATCATGTAAAAATGTTATCATGATACATTGCTATTTTTGATATATAAGAGATCTTCACTTAGCTGCAAAAATAAATGCTAAACATATATTTGAAAAAATGTAGAGGCTATTTAAACCTATACGTTTCAATTTAGTGATTTCCAGCCCAAAGAATAGAAGCATAAGATGTAATTAATTCATTAAAAATATTTTTATTAATAAATGTCAGAAGTAGACTGGAAACAAAATTTTACAGAATGTCTTACATTCTCTTCAAAAATTTCCCCTTCGATCTCTAAAACTGATTTTCCTTTGGCTGCTGACCCCAGTGGTTTTTAATCAAAATCCTACCCACTTTAATTGCCATATTCATTTAATTCTATTAAAGGCAGCAACATGAGTTTTTGTCTATAATTGTTAAAAAACAAACAGCACACATGGAACAACCAGAAATATTTTAGTCATAGATTTCAGGTAAAACTATTTTTTAATTTTTATTTATTTATTTATTGAGACAGAGTGAGACTCTGTTGCCAGGCACCAGGCTGGATTGCAGTGGCATGATCTCGGCTCACTGCAACCTCCACCTCCCAGGTTCAAGCAATTCTCCTGCCTCCGCCTCCTGAGTAGCTGGTACTACAGGCGCGCCACTACGCCTAGCTAATTTTTGTATTTTTTAAGTAGAGACAGGGTTTCACCATGTTGGCCAGGATGGTCTCCATCTCCTGACCTCGTGATCTCCCCTGCCTCGGCCTCCCAAAGTGCTGGGATTACAGGAGTTTTTTATTTTTTCTAACCAAAGTAAATGACACGCCAATTTGAAAGAGAAAAGAGATAGAATGAAACAGCTTATATTTGAGTTCTTCCTATTTGTTAAATACCTCCTGGCATTATTTCATTTAATTTACACAATAATTCTAGGCAGCAGGTACTGTCATTAACTTCTTTTTACAGATCAAAAGTTGGAAGACTTTACTTAGGGTCATAAAGCTAACAAGCATGAACCCAAAATTCAAATCCCTAATCTGGAGGACTGGATTAAGTATGCTTAATGATTATGTATAGCTTTCCATTTATCTATTGTATTTTCCTGGCATATGGAACCTTATACATAAGTCGGGGGTATGTTTGAAGAGTTAAGACCAATGCAAAAGTCAGGAAAAAGAGAGAAAGAAAAAGAGAGAGGTTACTGAGAGAAACTATAATTGTATCATAAATATCTTTAGTATGTAAACATACATATAAAGTTAAATCATACAAGTATTGATAAAGTTATAAACAGCAATAAAATTTTATTGATAAGAAAACAAAATGCAATGACTTACTTAAGATTAAGAATATACACTACTTCTAATCTTTATGTCCTTGAGATCAGTGATACGCAATCCCATGCTTGCCACCACAGGGCATGAACAGAGTTGCTGGATTCTTCTCATGGGTTATTCTCAAACTTGGCTGCACTGAAATCACCTGGGGTGCTTTAGTTACTAATGTCTGAATCCTACACCCAGAGATTCTGATTTAATTGGTGTGAGATAGGGCCTGGGAAACAGGAGTTTTAAAAACCTCCTGTTTCTAATGTTTTCTGAGTCTTGGGAACAGCTTATTTTAACTATTTGCTGATGGGCATACCCCTTCCCTGTTCACGTTCTCATAAAGCAGTTGATGCTCGGAGATTTGGTCTGCCACAGATGAGGGTAAGAGGGGAGAGGCCAAGGTTTACGTTTATACCTTTTCGGTTCTCAAGTTTGTTTCTCAAAGTGTGATCCCTCAACCAGCATTTGCATCACTTGGGAACAAGTGAGGTGTGTAAATTCTCAAACCCAATCTAGACCATTGAATAAGAAACCTGGGAGTGGGGTCCAGCCATCTAGTTTAACAAGTCCTTCAAGTGATTCTGACACCCACTAAAGTTTGTATTTATATCTTGAAGGAATATATAATTTACATTTTACATTACATGCCAGTTCTGCAGATTCAGCTTCATGGTAAGGTCTTAATCTGTTTATTTATTTCACCAGTCATGTTACTAAAAAATATGTATGTATGTATAATGTTATATCATATATATCAAATGTGTTTATATAAAAAATTATGATTTCTTTCAAATATATTTTGGCATTGCTGGTATAAACAGTTGTGGTAATTTGCTTTTATTTTGTAGTTTGAATTTATATGCGGGAAGCAAGTATCCATAATCTGAGTACCTAAAAATCTATAGGGAGATGCAAAGTTTTAAATACATCTGTAATAATGCCTATAAACAAGGTAAAGTTGCCTGTAATGTGTTTATGTGTACATATGATAGATAATATGTTATATAAATATATTATATATATTGATTTACATAAAATATTTTTATTGTCATTTAACAGCATGTGATAAACTTTATATAGATCTTATACAGATACATACCCTGTCATTTGGTTGAAATATTAGAGGCAGGATATTTTAGAAGTGTGGGTCTAGAGTTCTTCAGATCCTAGTTAATCTCCAGGATTGCTAATATTAATTAACTGTGATTTTTGAGAAATTATTTAGATATTTAAGTTTTCAGTAATATTTTGTTTCCTTTTTTTGTCCAGTTTCTTCCTGGGTGAAACAGACAATCATATCTATTTCATAGTGCCATGGTGAAGTTAATATTTGAGATAATATCTACAAGGCTCTTAAACCTGGTGGCCATGAGACAGCAGTGAATAGATATTAGTTGTTTTTATTTATATTATTAGATGCAAATATTTCTTTATATAACATAACCTTTTTTAAGAATGTATGACTTTAGAGGTTACATGAAAATAATTTCTTTTGCTGTTTTAATAAATAATATTGTCAATCTTTACATTAAATTTTTGTCTGGAAAGTCTCCAGGCCTAAAGAACTACCTTGAAGGTTATAATAAAGTAATTTACATAGTGGTCTATTGTTCACTGTAAATGTAGTGGACCCTTGATAAAATACGACCTACTATAGCATGAAATTTAGCATAATCCCATTGATTGGTGCTGGTTACTGAAAGAACCAGAAGGTTCTTGTTATATTATTTTATCTTTGTCTCAGTTGCCTGGCAAAGACCCAAAAAATCATGTTTTAATGAAGTCCATCTTTGGAAGAAAAATGGAACAAAATACTATTCTTTTACAGAACTCTTATAGTATTTATGATAAATAAATGGAGTACAGACATTGATAGGGAGGCATTACTTGTCTCGGAGGTAAAAAGAAAACAAATCAAAATTATTATAAATACAAAAATTTTGAAGTTTTGCCCTTAAAGTATTGAGAATGTACAATGCCAAATAACTGAATAATTGAAGCTGGTTGAATTTAAAGCAGCTTGTTTTTTATGATCATGTTTTGTCTATAAAATGATATAGGTGTTATCTTGGTCATAATTTAAATAATATTAAAAGGCTCTGATATTCTAATGTAGATCGAATTTGTGCTGAATACCTCACATTATTTTTTTTTTACTTATCTTTTGAATATTTGTATCAGATACATTGCACAGTTACTGAATATAAACCGATTTGACATCATGTTTTATATGCTTTGTACTTTGTACTTAGTTGCTAGCATGGTACTTGTCATGAGGCAGACACTCAGTAAATGTTTTCTGAATGATGGAAAGGTTCTAATTTTTCATGCATTGATGAGCCATACTATGTGTGTAATTTTATACTACTCGTGTTGCTTTTGTTTGAGGAAATAGTCATGCCTAGTCTTGTTGTTTTCTTCCATCTGGAGGAATATCCATTAGGATAACCCTCCTGATTTCTCTCTACCCCCATTCATGCCTTCCCAGGAGCCATGAAATGATGCAAGTGACAGGTGACTCTGGAAGTAGAAACTGGGATTGCTTTGTTTGTTAATCCTTTTCTTCCTCATGTCATGTCATATTGGGATCCACCTCTCAGTGTAGAGCAGGAGCCTGGGTCTGTTTCTGGCCATGTGGTAAGCTTGGAGGTATGAAGTCTACAGGGGGAGACCTGTGACTCTGCAGGTCTACCTGTAACTGTAGAGATGAGTCTGCCTGATTCTTGGGTGAAGATGAGGATGTCAACACTTAAGGATTAGAATGCTGAACACATAAGCCATGATCTATATTTGCTCCATCAGTGGTGAAGCTGGTATTTGTATTTCCTGTTTTTCTTTCCTATTTCTGCCTGCCTTGATTGTTGCACAACTCAGACAGAACAAAAGTGAGGTGTATATATTGACTCTCTTGAACTACAACATATTTATACATATTTAACTTTTATGTTGGAAATGTCACTGACATAAAGACTTAGATGGGCAAGGAAAGCATGCTGGTAATAAATATTCACTTAGCTGGAACTCAAATCAGCATACATGGGAAAACATGCTACTAGACAGACAACTGTTTTTCATTTGACACCTCTTAAAACAAGGGTTCAGAAATGTCATAGTGTCAACAAATTAGATGTGGTATTCATATTGTGACTGAGAATCCAAGAGAACCCCTAATTTTCTATGAGTATTCACCAGATTACTTCTAGTAACTGGCAAGTGGACAGAAAATATTCATATCCCTAGTTTTATGGCCAAGGATATAGTTTTGTTTCTAAAGTACTGTCATCCCATGTAATAGTAGACTATTTTTCTGATTTCTCCAAACTAGCAGGTATTTCTTTCCCAGTCCCAGATTTCCCTACATACACTCATGTATTGGCAGAATTTCTTTCTTCCTCATAAAGTTGCCATTTGCAGTCTAATTATCACTGATCAGAAGTTAAAAAAAATTAGAATGTCTCACATAGAATATTTTTACTTATGTCCCATTTTTGTCCAAAGTTTATCTTCTTACTTCACATAAAGTTATTTTATATTTCCATGACTAGCAACATTGCCTTCATATATTCAAAAACATGAAATAGGGAAACATATACAGTATCACATTTTCCTCATTGATACTCTGTCCAATAGATGGATTTATTGTTCAAAGCAAATGGAACCAAATGTAAAAATCTGTATTTGGGATGGGGTTTATCATCATAAAATGAAAGTGGCTGTATATACATACATATATGCTTAAGATTATCTGCTATTTGATCCCCTAAATTACAACTCAAACCTATTAGCCTTTATCCTATTATTTATCTTCCTTCATCCTATACTTCTCCATTTTTTTCTTCTCCTAGCTCTCCTTTTGATTCACTCCCCTTTACTACCAACTGGACAAAATCCCCTACAGCACAGTTCCCTTTTAAAGTTAAAACATTTCTTGAATGAATTATTTAATATATGTAGTAGTTAAAGAAAGAGGAGTTAAATTGAAAGCATGGCTCTACCAGTTAAGAGCTGAATAACTCAAGGTGTAGTTTTAATATTCCTAAACATCAGTTTCCTCATCTGTGCTTCAGGGATAATAAGACCTCTTTTCCAGCATTGTTATGAATATGAGGGATAAAGTGAATTAAGTGCTTTATATATATATAAGTACTCAGTAAAATGTAGCTAGTACATAATGTACTTTGTACATTATTAATTAAGCCTAATACTTAAGACTATCAATCACCAATAATCATTATTAATGATTTACAATTGTTATTGACAATTAATAAGGAATCAATGATAAGAACACTTTAGAAATACAAGATAACATACCTATGAGTCATATGATATCATACGGAGTTCAAAGGAACAGGAGATGAAGATACCAATGTCACATCCATGGCTCTTTCCAGACTCTCCTTACTTTAACCATACTATGTTTTTGTGAGAACCCTTACCCAGAAGACAGGTCTGCTTGGAAAGGGGGCCTGATACATTTAGCCTCCCCACCTCACAACAGGTATTTCTGACATAAAGTCACATTCTGACCCCAGTGACCAGTTTATATGTGGCATGGTATTTTTTTTTTTACCAAGTGTGGCTTTCCATCATTTCCTGCAAGAAAGGTCTAAGAAAGCCTCAGAGGGACTATGCATTTGTTCCAGTGGCAAAGGAAAAGGTAAAGGGTTATATGTACAACATTTTATGTCCATTTGGAACACAGAAGGTTTTTGTGATCTTGTTCTGAAACCTAACCTATAAAACATTGTGAATAATATGGCTTCCGTGGAGAAATTTCTTTTGAATTCTGAACAAAGAAATTTTAGAAACACTCCCCTTTACGCTTGCAGACGACCTGTTTCAAAGGTTTCAAATGTCTCAGTATACAAATGACATTTACTTGGGAGCTTTCTGTTCATCTTCAGTTCCTGAAACATAATAATTATTTCTAGGGGGCAGACTTTGATTTGCAGATTACTGGGCATACTCCTTTTTTTCCTTTGCCTTTTTCCCACACATCTTTTCCCTTAAAGTGCACTACAACATCATTATCACAGTGCTCCTATCAGTGTTTAAAAGCCCACTTTTGAAAACCATAATACCTTTGTTAAACACTGATTTGTATTGGCTTTGTAGAAAAATTAAGAGAAACTTTACTGAAACATGAATACCAACCCAGAACAGGCATTGTATTTGAGTGAATGTAACTTTGCACCACTTCTGAGAGGCTTAGATTGCTCAATTCCCCAGCCAGTCCTTCAGGCCCTGGGTGACACTCTGAAATAGATTAAGTCCATTGCGACCTCCTTTCTCTTTTCTTTGTAATGGATAGTATTACTATGTCTTTTGTAAAACATTCTGAGTTTCTGAAATGAATAACAATAACAGCAAAGAAGAAAGGTATTGCTCTGGGATTAAAATGAAACCAGACAAATTTTTGCTGACTTTATCTCTGGCAAGATTGCAATAGAATAATTTTTCTCAAATGTCATGGGATTTAATCTGATATAATAATCTCAGAATCTACATAGGGATCAAGGACTCTCTTAATTTCAAACCTGTTGAAGTTTTCTTCTCAGTACATTCATGGTTATAAAAAGTTATAGCCACTCAGACGTGTTTGAAGTTTATGGAGTGTGACCTACTTAAGAAGTTGTATATAAGCAAGCTATTAATATATATCCTCCTAGCAAAACACAAGGCAATTAATTTAAACTATGTTTTGAATGCTAAGTACTTATAAGATAATCGGCCTCTTCATGAATGCAGCATTTAATTGTTTAATAAAGTTAAAGATATTACCTATATAATATTTCTATTAATCATTTTATTTTTAATGTTAAAATCTTTCAAATACATACTGAATAGAATAATAGACCATCTTGTATCAAGCAACCAGCTTGACAAAAGTTAAACTTTTTCATACTTGCCTCAGACATTTTTCTCAAAAGTTTTATTTTGAAAATACACAGCTACAAAGAAGTTGAAAGATAATATATGACTATCCTTCATATCTTTTCCTGAATTCACCAATTTTAACATTACATTTTGTCATATTTGCTTTATCTCACTATATACACACACACACGTACACTGGTGCTTCTATTTAGGTATGTACATATTTCAAGTTAATTTTTGCTATGGTGTCAGTCAGGGAAGGGACAATGTTAATTATCCCCTAGGTATAGTAGGTTGTTTTAGTACCATTTTTGAAAAAAGAAGTATTCATCCAGCTGAATTACTTTGGTACCCATATCAAAAACATACTGATCACTTATCAGTTTATTTCTGGACTTTCTATTTTGATTCCTTTATCAATAGATCTAAGTTTATGCCATTGAAACACTGTTTTGATGATCACAGGTTTATAATAAATCTTGAAATCAGAGAGAGTTAGTTCTCATATATTTTTCAAAGGTGTTTTGGCTATTCTTACTTCTTTATTTTTCCATATACATTTTAGATTTATCTTGTCAATATATGTAAGCACACACTAAGATTATGTTTGGGATCTTGCAGAATCTAGAATCAATTTGGGGAAAAACAGTATCTTAAGTATTTAGTCTTCCATTCTGTTAACAATTATATATCACATCAATTATTTGAGCTAATTTTCCTGCCTTGTTTTGTAGTTTGCATAGTCTAGGTCTTACACATATTTTGTTATATTTGTTTTTATTATTTTCATAACTTAAATACTATCATAAATAAAATAATTTTTTAAATTATATTTTCAAATATTTTATTTTTAGTTTAGTAATTCTAATCTAGCAATAGAATTTATTTTTGCATATTGATCTTGTATACTGCAACTATGCTAAATTGACATTATTTTCACTAGCTTTTGTTAATCACTTAATGTAAAAAAATTATGAACAAAAATTGTGTCATCTGTAAATAGCCAGTTTGGCTTTTTTTACCCCTGAATCTTTGTTCCTTTATATATCTTTTTTCTCTCAACTTTATTACCTGCTAGGAATGCAGAACAATGTTGAGCATGTGCTAATAGTGAAATTCTAACCTTGCATTAGATCTTACACAAAAAACCTTAATAATTAAGTGTGGAATTTTCTCATTTCTTTCCTTACTCTACTGAGTTAATTAGGCATTCATTTTCCTTCTTCTGTCAATATGTTGAATTACACTGATTGATTTCAGATGTTAAGCCAATGTAGCATCTCTGGAATAAACCCATCTGGTCATGATATATTATCCTTTTGATAGATTGATGTCTTCAATTTGTAAATGTTTTATTACAGAGTTTTGTACTGTTTCATGAGATATTATGCTACAATTCTCTCTTTGTTAACCTTATTTCTTTTTCCATAGTATAATGAGTCACAAAAGATATGTATTTATTTTCATTCTTTCATTTTTATTGCTAGCACAAGAAAACTCATAGCCTTAAATTCAGAGTTAAGTGTATTTTGTAATTTCTCATATGCTATGCTTTCATTTTTCATTAATTTTTAGAAATTCTGCAATTTTATTGCGTATTTTCCCTTTTACACAAAAGGTGCAAAATAAAGTTTATGAATTTTCAAGTGGAAGGTGACAGAACAGATGCAGCCAGGAGGAACATCTCCCACAGAGAGAAGGGGACATTGGGAGATAGGCACACTCCCAGCAGATCTTTCAAGGGAAGGCACTGAGAGTAGATGGAGGGAAGACATAAATGTGGAGCTGAATGGGGAGGAATCTGGGAACACTGCAGGGGCTACTGAGTTTTGGGACCTGTTCATGTCTCCCAGTGACTGCTAGGGAAGGGATGAATTGGACAGGTGAGGAGTGGCCCGCTTTTCCCATGGACCTCCAGATTCCTGGCAGCAGGGAGACCTCACAATATGATGGACACTTGACCTGGCAGGGAGAACTGCTTAGAGAGACGATAGGCAGGACTTTAGTCTGTGCAGAGCTCAGAGGGCTTACTGTGGAAACATCTGCAGTGGAGCATGACCAGAAGTGCCCATCCCTTCCTAAAAGATAGCAATGTACTTCTAGTAGACTAGCCCTAGTTACTGTCAGACCTGAAAGGAACAGAGAAGTCTTGTCTGTGAGACAGGGCAAGTCTGATCTCAGTGGCCCTCCCATCTGCTGGTCACTCCCAGAATCCCAGACTGGCTACACCCGCTTGCAACCCAGCCTCAGGAGCCCAAACAGGGTGCCTCTGAAGGACCCTCACTATAGCTCCTTTGCTGGCAGACCATGCCTGATCATTAGAGAGCTCCTGCAGATTGGCCCCTGCCGACATGCACCAGCCCACCAGCACTCTTCCCCCACTGCAGCCTCCCCTACTCTGCTTTGCTGGCATGCACTCACCCACAGCCACCTCCCCCAGCCACTGCTTTCCCAGCATTCCCATGGGAAAACTTCACCCCCCTCTTCCCCTCCAGCACACGTACTCTACTGTGTCACTGCTGCCAGCCTAAGCATACCCTGCTGCACCCTGCCTGCTGATGTGAGGGCACCTGGCCATGTCACAATCACTGGTGTGAAGTCGTTTGTGCATGAACACCAGCAACCTTGCCCCATAGCACCTCAAGGTTTTTTTTCTTTTTGCTTAGGATTGTCTTGGCTATTTGGGCTGCTTTTTTGGTTCCATACAAATTTTGAAATATTTTTTTCAAAATATTACCACTGCTGCCAGTACAAATGTGTAGGGGTGCTGGCACAGCCCTATGTACACCAGCACCCCAGCCCTGCCACCAGCACCACTGGAACTAATGCAAGCACAGGTGCCAGCAACCCTGTCCCTACCAGTGCCCCACTACCACCAGGCTGCTGCCACAAGCACGTGCAAGAATGCCACAGCCCCAATGACATTGTTACCCTGCTTCAGCTGGCATATGAATACCTCATCACGCTGCTGTGGCTACTGGCATGGGCAAGCAAGCACACATTTGTTACCACTGCCTGAATGAAGTGATATTTTCCTGTTGGTAGTCTTTTTTATCATTATATAATATCCCTCTTTGTCACTCTCAACTGCTGTTGCTTTAAAGTTTGTTTTATCTGATATAAGAATAGCTACCCCTGCTCACTTTTGATGTCAATTTGCATGGAATATCTTTTTCCATCCCTTTACCTTAAGTTTATTTGAGTCCTTATGTGTTATATTCATCTCTTGAAGACAACACAACTTCATTGGTGAATTCTTATCCATTCTGCCATTCTGTATTTCTTAAGTGGTGCATTTAGGCCATTTACATTCAAGGTTAGTAATGGGATGTGAGGTACTATACTATTATTCTATTCATTGTGCTATTTGTTGGTGGAATACCTTTTTTTATGATTACATTATTTTTATATAGGTCCTGTGAAATGTATGCTTTAAGGAGGTTCTATTTTGATGTATTTCGAGGATTTTTTTTTTTTTTTTAAGATTTAGAACTCCTCATTCTGAAGCTAAAACCTGGCAAAGACATAACAACAACAAAAATTTCGGGCCAATATCTTTGATGAACATAGATGCAACAATCCTCAACAAAATACTAATAAATCCAGTAGCGCATCAAATGCTAATGCATTACCATCAAGTATGATTTATCCCTGAAATGCAATGTTGATTCAACATGTGCAAATCAACAAATGTGATTTATTACACAAACATAATAAGGAACAAAAACCACATTATTATCTTAAAAGATGCAGAAAAGGCTTTTGATAAAATTCATCATCCTTTGATGTTAAAAAATCCTCAACACACTAGCACTGAAGGAATAAACTTCAAAATAATAAGAGCCACCTATGACAGTCCCACAGCCAACATTGTACTGAATGGGCAAAAGATGGAAGCACTCCCCTTGAGAACAAGAACAAGACAAGGATGCCCACTCTCACCAATATTTAACATAGTACTGGAAATGCTAGTCAGAGCAATCAGGTAAGATGAAGTAAAAGGCATCCAAATAGGAAGAGAGGAAGTTAAACTAACTCTGCATGCAGATGATATGATTCTGTACTTAGAAAACCCCATAGTCTCTGCCACAAAGCTTCTTAAATTGGTAAACTATTTCAGCAAAATTTCAGAATAAAGAGTCAATGGACAAAAATCAGTAGCATTTCTACACACTAAGAATGTCCAAGCTAAGAGCCAAATCAAGAATACAATCTCATTTACAATAGCCACAAAAGAATAAAATACCTAGGAATATAGCTAACCAGGGAGGTGAAAGACCTCTACAACAATAATGTTAAAACAGTGCTCAAAAAAATCAGAGAAGACACACACAAATGAAAAAACATTGCATGCTCATGGAAAGAAAAAATCAGTATCATTAAAATGGCCATCGTTCCCAAAGCTACTTATAGATTTAATACTATTCCTATAAAAATACCAAAGACATTATTCACAGAATTAGAAAAAAACATTTCAAAATTTGCATGGAACCAAAAAACAGCCCAAATAGCCAAGACCATCCTAGGCAAAAAAAAAAAAAAAAAAAAAAAAAAAAAAAATCTGGAAACATCACATTATCTTTCTTCAAACTATACCACAGGGCAGCTGCATAACCAAAACAGTTTCACACTGAGTTTGGGTCCTTTGTAGGGACATGGATGAACCTGGAAACCATCATTCTCAGCAAACTGACAGAAGAGCAGAAGATCAAACACCGCATGTTCTCACTCATAGGCGGGTGTTGAACAATGAGAACACATGGACACAGGGAGGGCAGCACTACACACTGGGGTCAGTTGGGGGGAAATATGGGAGGGACGGTGGGGGGTGGGGAGCTGGGGAGAGATAGCAAGGGGAGAAATGCCAGATGTAGGTGATGGGTAGGAATGCAGCAAATCACACTGCCACGTGTGTACCTGTGCAACAATTTTGCATGTTCTTCACACGTACCCCAAAACCTAAAATGCAATAAAATAAATAAATGGAGGAAAAAAAAACCAGACATACAGACCAATGGAACTAAATAGAGAACCCAGAAGTAATGCCACAGACCTATAACCATCTGATCTTTGATGGAGTCAATAAAAGCAAGCAATAGGAAAAGAACTTCTTATTCAATAAATGGTGCTAGGATAACTGGCAAGCCATATGCAGAAATTTGAAACTGAACCCCTTCCTTGTACCATATACAAAATTCATCTCAAGATTCATTGCAGACTTAAATGTAAGACCAAAAACTTTAAAGAGTTTTTATAACCCTCAAAAGATAACCTAGGAAATACCATTCTGGAAATAGGCCTTGGCAACAATTTTATGATAAAGAAACCAAAAGAAATTGCAACAAACCAAAAATTGACAAATGGGACCTAACTAAACTGAAGAGCTTTTGTACCGCGAGAGAAACTATCAAAAGAGTAAACAGACAACCTATAGAATGGGAGAAAAGTTTTTGCAAAATTTTGCATCCAGAAAAGGTCTAATATCCAGAATTTACACAGAACTTAAAGAAATTAATAAGCAAAAACAAACAACCCCACTAAAAAGTGGGCAAAGGACATGAACAGACTTTTCAAAAGAAGACATATACTCATCCAACAAGCACGTGAGAAAATGCTCAACTTTACTAATTATTAGAGAAATGCAAACCAAAGCCACAATGAGGTACTATCTCACACCAGTCAGAATGACAGAATCACTATTATTCACAAACCGATAAACAGATGTTGGCGAGGTTGCAGAGAAAAATGAATGCTTATACCTGTTAGTGAGAATGTAGATTAGTTTAGCCAGTGTGGATAGTGGTTTGGTAATTTCTCAAAGAGCTAAAAAAAGAACTACCATTTATCATACACCATTGCTGGTTATATACCTGTAGGAAAATAAATATTTTTATTAATATGATAAAGACACTGGCACACATGTGTTCATCCCAGCATGACTCACAAAGACATGAAATCAACCTAAATACCCATCATTGTTAGACTAGATAAAGAAAATGTGGTACATTTATACCATGGAATGCTGCACAGCCATAAAAATAATGAGATCATGTCCTTTGTAGCAACACAATTCTAAGGAAACTAATTGCAGGAACAGAAAACCAAATACTGAATGCTCTTACTTATAAGTGGGAGGTAACAAGGGAAAAACAAACACTGGGACCTACTTGAAGGTAGATGGTGGCAGGAGTGAGAATAAAAAAACTGCCTATTAAGTACTATGCTTACTACCTGGATGACAAAATAATCTGTACACCAAGCCCCCATGACATGCAATTTGATTATATAACAAACATGCACATGTACCCCTGAACCCAAAATAAAAGTGTAAAAAAATTTCCAGATGGACAGAGCTTTTCTTTTTCTTTTTGAATATCATTATTATTATGCTATATTGTTATCAGAGATCTGGTTTGTATTAATTTTGCTTTATAAAAGTTTTGGAGTTTTCTAATATATTTGATCAGTTTTTGTGAGTGCTTCATGTATACTTGAGAATAGGGTCTATTGTTTATTAGTATGTTGTAAAGTTTATGTTTCTCTACTGAATATCCTATTGAGAGCCCTGTGTATTTACTCAACTTTTATCTACTTGGCCTGGATAGGATTGAAAATGATATTTTAATATTTATTTTTAGCATTTTTATATTTCTTCAGGCATGTTCTATAGTTTCTGCACTACAAAAGTGGTGGTTATGTTTTTGGTGCATAGACCTTCTGCTGTGTCTTCATTGTGAATCTTAGCCTTCAGCATTTGAAATGTTCATAGTAACACAATCCCTGTGGTCTGAATTCTATTTTGCCTAATAAGATTTTTTCCTGGATTTTTGTCTTATTGTTTTAATAAACATCTTGTCTATTCATATCTCCTTATACAATTCAAGCTTATTATTTTTATTTTGGATTTTATAAAACTTGCAGTATCTCATTCTGTATATTTCCTTAGTTCCTCTTAGTATATTGTTTTTTAAATTTGATGCTGAAATTAAAACTATAATGAGATATTATCTCACATCTGTTTATTATTACAAAACCAAAAGATAACTGTTGTGAAGATGTGAAGGAAAGTAAACTCTTATGCAATGTTGGTGAGCACATAAATTGATACAGCCACTGTGGAAAACAGTGTGGAGGTTTCTAAAAATATTAAAAATAGAACGGACATATTGTTTTACTCCATTTTGCATTGTTAGAAAGGGATACCTGAGACAGTGAAAAAAGAAGTAAGTCTATCATAAAGACATGGGCATGCATATTTAAAAGCCTTATGTACTTACTCAACTTTTATACATTTGGCCTGAATTGGATTGAAAACGATATGTTAAATATCTATTTTTAGCATTTTTCTTCTATTTCTTCATGCATGTTCTACAGTTTCTGCACTACAGAAGTGGTGGTTGTGTTTTTGGTGCACAGAAGAAAACACAGTAATTTATAAAGAAAAAATGTTCATTTGGTTCACAGTTGTTCAGACTGTACAAGAATTGGACCAGCATCTGCTTAGCCTCTTGTGAGACCTCAGGAAGTTTTTACTCTTCCTGAAGGCGAAGAGTAAGCAGGTGTGTTTCATGGTGACAGAGGAAGCAAGAGAGAGTGGGGGAGGTGCTATGCTCCTTTAAATAACCCAGTTCTCTCTTGAACTCACTCATTACTCTAAGGAGGGCACCAAGCCATTCATGAAAGATCCTCCCACATGACCCAAACACCTCCCACTAGGCCCCGCCTCCAGCGTTGGGGATCACATTTCAACATGAGATTTAGTGGTGACACATCTAAATCACATCACCTAGGACCCAGCAATCTTAGTTCTGAGTGTATATCTGAAGGTTAATAAAGCAGTATTTTGAAGAGATATATGGACTCCCACATTCATTGTAGCTTTACTCACAATAGCCAACACATGTGTCTGTCATTAATGAATGAATGAAGAAAATGTGCTGTGTGCCTGTGAGTGTGTGTGTGTCTATATGCACACAAAGTAAAATGTGATTTGGCCCAAAAAATAAAGAAAGAAATCCTGCCATTTTATAAAATAGAGAAACCTGGGGGGCATTATGTTTAGTGAAATATATCAGAGAAATATAAATACTGTGTGATCTGACATGTAGAATCTAAAATTTGTCAAACTTATAGAAACAGTAGAAGGGTGGTTGTCAGGAGCTGGAAGTTGGGGGAAATGACAAGTTTTGGTCAAAGAATATAATCTTTGAGTTATAAGATGGAGAAGTTCTGGGGATTTAATGTACAACATGGTGACTGTAGTTAATAATACAAATATTGTGTACTTGCAATTTGCTAAGAGATTAGATCTTAAATGTTTTAAATTTAAAAAGTAACTACGTGAAGCAATGAATGTGTTAACTAATTTGATTGTGGCAATCATTCCACCGTTTATCAGTATGTCAAATAATCACATTACATGCCTTAAATATATATAACTTTTTGTCAATTATATCTCAATAAAGCAAAACTAAGTTAGATGGTGGGAAAACAGAGATAAAACAGAAACCCATTTATGTATCCTAGAAATCTCACTTTTGCAAAGGAGATATTGGTCAGGAAATAGTAATTACAACATGGTTGAAGTAAGTACTTCATATGTGCATAGTGCTATGGTTAAAAAAAAAGGGGGGGGCAAAATCAAATCTAAGTCAGTGTTAAATCAATACCCACCATCGATCATTTTTTAATCTTAAAAACAGGAAAAAATATCAAAGATATTTTATAGTTAAGAAATATTAGGAATATAGACTTTCTTATGAGATAAATGTTTTGTCTCACATCATCAAAATTTGTTACACACCTGTTGACAAGAGATTTCCTCATAAGTAACCAATCAATGACAGCTTGATTAACAAATCCTTGGGAATGAAACTCATTTTATGGAAATCTTGAGCAAATGTGTTGCATGCATTTTAATCATACATGGCTAAAATATCTTAATGCACAACTTCTCTTTTTCTCAACAGTGGCAGAGCTATCACAGGTCTATGTCTCAATGCACATTTTATTTTCTGTATGTCCATATCATTTCTGGATGGAGTAGAGATTCTGTCTTCATTCTAACAGTTGTGATATAGATTTTGTTCTTGCAAGTCACAAAGTAGGAAAGCAACTATTGTTATGTTATATATCCTATTTTGCCTGGAAGAGTCTGTTTATCCATATTGTTCTGCCATGGTTATTGGTGCAGTTCCCCTTTTACTTAAAGTGTCATGGTTTGAAAGACACATTGGAAGGTCACTGTTGTTATTTATACTGAGCAATTGAATGGTTACTACTTTATACTTATTGTGAATTTTTTCAATGAAAAACATCAACTAGATTTTGACTTTTAAGTTGATATCTCTAACTGTGGGGGAAAAAAAAAAAACAACTTAGTCTATACAATAAAGAAATTTTAGGCATCAATACGGTGAAGAGAGGTGTTAAGGATTCAGCAAGCCATGACCCTGTTTTCAGGGGTCTGTTCACTGAAGCTATTAGGAAAGAAGAGAAGTCCATGCCCTTTCCTCAATTCCATTGTCAAGATTGCTTTGGAATCTTGACACAGATTCCAAAGCTAAATCTTCCTTTAGTGCTTTGTATTTTTTCTCTCCATCACTTCCCTGCCTAGGCATGGGTTACAACTGCCAGCTGGGGGTCTTTACATCTATTAACGAATATCTGATAGAACACTTTGCCAGACCTATTTTCTCTCTCCTTGCCTCTGAAATACAAGCTTAAGAGTGAATATATTTTATTCTACTAACTGAAATATCTATAGCAATTAAAACAGTGCCTGGCTCAAACATATTTGGTGGTGAGTAGAGGCATTTATTAAATATTCATAATGTGTTCAGCCACATGCCAAGAAAAGTTAGAGGCACAGACAACATGAGATCTGGTCTCACTAATTAGAAGTCTTGTAGAGTACTAAAAAATTAATGACATAAAGCTGTTTGTATTAAGAGTAATATTAGGTGTAATATAGCCTAGTAGTGCTATAGAAATTCAAAGAAATGTCTTTAGGGATAGAATCAAGGAAGTTATGGAGATTGTTGGCCTTGATATAGACCTTCTGGATGGATAGAAGAAAAGAATATACACCAAGTAAAAAGGAAAAAAAATCAGGAATTTTTTTAAGACGAGCAAGCACACAAAGTATTTAAGACATAATAAGAAATCTCAAAGTGAGTAAACAAAAGGGAAAAATCACCCTTTTGGTAGGTTTCCTCAGTTTAATGTGAAACTGGGTTGACTCAAACATAAGATCAATAAAAAAAAGTGATAATATGCATTACAATAAATAAATTAGTAAATAATATTTTTCTTATATGGTGTTGTAAATAGTCTTAATGTTTTACATTCTAAAGTCTCAACAGTGGCTCAGGATCCATTATTTTGTACCCTTCACTTTGTATGGACTTTGTAATACTTTTCTGGGATATGTATTCAGGAGTAAGAGTGTTGGTTTATATATAGTTCATACCCTAGAGCTACTGGAAATGGAGCACTTTTTAGATTGGCCATACTGTCTAGATTGCCACATACGAAACACAATTGACCCCATCTCTTCACACTCTTCTAGCAGTATTATCTATTTTTTTCAATTTTTGCCTTTCTGATGGATATAAACTCATATCTTCTCTTATTGTTTGAATAATGCATTTAAAAAGATACATAATATGTGTATTATGGAAAAAGTTTATCACATTAAACTATCATTTTTTTATTTACTACTGGCTTGACAGTACGCCAGCATCAATTTTTCTTAGTCATTCTTGGTAATGTGAATAAAAACTGTAATATAAATGTTTTAGCTATGAAGTCAATCTGGTATAATTGGAAATGTCTCATATCAGTAGAGACAAACCACTTTAATTGAGCTAAGAAAAGGAGGCAATTTGATGTATAACTTTTTATATAAACAGTGACATCTAGAACTGCTATTAGAATTTCCTAATATGTGAATAAGTTAAAGGTTATCATCTGCTGCAGATTTAATGGATTGCAACAGAATTAAAGCAAATGACCCTTACAGGTTTTTAAAATTTGATCGATCACAATGTAATTACTAAGGCGGTATAGCAATTAATTTTCATTAAGCAGAGAGGTCATTAATACTTGTTGTTAGGGAAAATGGCTAAGTTTTGGTATAAGAGATTTGACAGTTTTTTTACAATTAAAAACCTTCACTTAATTTCCTGATTTCATGTGTCAAGGGAAGCTACTGTAAAGCTATCAGCCTCTCTCCATGGAAAATTTATATAATGACATATAAGCAAGGAAGTGAAAATAAATGTGTGTTTGTATGAGAGACAGAGAGAGACAGAGACAGAGAGTGATATAGATATAGAGAGTGAGAGTGAGAGGGAGAGAGGGAGGGGGGGAGAGAGAGAGAGAGAGAGAGAGAGAGAGAGAGAGAGAGAGAGAGAGAGAGAGA
>NW_022436947.1:45408270-45494330 GCF_009761245.1 Sapajus apella | reverse complement strand
AGAGAGAGAGAGAGAGAGAGAGAGAGAGAGAGAGAGAGAGAGAGAGATGGATCAGTGGCAGAAATATAGCCTATACACAAATATTTTAGAGTTAAAAAGAAGACTGATTTGACACAATGTTTTTAGATTAGCTTCACTTATGGGTCAACATACTAGCATGTATTTTACAACTTTTCTTCAACTCACTTTTTAACTTTTAAAATATATTAGTACATCATCTCTGGGCTTCTTAGGAATTGAAGAATTAGGAAAGAAAAACAGCTAAAATTGGCATAAATATTGTCAATATTAGGCAATGTTGTCACTCTTACACATCTATTGAATTAGAAATAAAAAAATTATATACTTTCTTCAAGTTTATGACCTTCATTCCTAGACTCGTAGTTGTCAAAGTATAGTAAGTATAAAATATAGAAAAGTTAGGAGAAAATGTGCTAAACGCCAGCCCTAAGATAATTATTCAGCAACTTTGAGTCAGGGATTAAGATTACATTTAAACTAGCATGGTAGGTGATTCTATGTATGTGCTTCCGGATAGCTCACTGCTCTAGATTTATTCATATACACTTTTACTGCAAATAAAAAAATTCTCATATTGTATACATGCTTTGTAGTCTGCTTTTTATCATTCAACCACATATTGTGACTCTTTCCATGTCAGTTAATATACTTACATAATTATTTGTGAAATAGATAATATTTTAATTTTTTGTTGTTGGTAAATTAGGTCAATTCCTAGACTTTAAAATTACCAGACAATCTTACCATATATTATGATACAATACTTTCCCTCCTAAAGTTAGGTGATCTCTAAAGAATTAATTATAATAATAAGTAAATAAATCCTATAATAAAATGAATAAATGCAGTAATAGCCATTTTTTAAAGCTTATATGATTTTCGCTCGAGTAATAAATAGCATTTGCATTTTTAGTATAAACTAAGCAAAATACTCTTGTACTATTTAAATATGTTAAAATGCAAAAGGAATGCATTTTATTAAATATATCTTAAATTTTAAATATTCCTTGCTTCTTCATTATACTCTCCTCAAGGGAGTTAGCTACAAATTGCTTCTTAACCTCTTTTTTTCTACCATTCAGAAAGTCTATAGGGCCAAATTTTAAATTTTTTATTCATGAAATAAGTTTGAGTATTGGGAGGAAAGGCAAAAGTTTTGCTATTTTTTTCAACATTATGCCCACTCTACTTATTATACTTTGATGATTATAAAATAGCTTTATGATATCAACATAATGCTCATTTAAAAAATGAATGAACAGAAGCATAAATCTTTGATAACTGACATAGTTAAAATTTTCATGAGTCAAGAATTTGCCAAAGTTTGTTCCAAAATGTTTTTGATACAAAATATTTTCCTAGCTACTGGTTGACTATGTGAATTTTTAAAAAGCATAGTGACTATAATTAAATATGAATCTGAATCTACGATGACAAATCTGGGGCACTTTATTATGCAGTTAGCTTACAAAGTATATTTACCTAAACATTTCTTACATGGAAAAAAACCAAAAATGACTAAATTGAAAAATACCAATGTGAACTAATGTCAAATGATAAGTTTGATTAATTTTAAGGTATACTATTAATAAGATGATTTATCAACATTTTATTATGGACATATATATGAATTGATATTAAAGTTGTATCTTTTTTAGAAATGCACTTATTTTTTCTTGTAATGATTAAGAAACAATGTATTTTACCATACATGTAATAAGGCTACACATACAATATGGAAAAATGAATGTGAAGAGAAACTCAAACATTCCTATTACTGAAGCTAATAAATTTCCTAGTATGGGTTTACAATAAAATTATATCTTCCAATGGCTAATCTATGGTAGAAAGCATATATGTCTATTATTTAATGAGTGGAAACATTTTTTTACTACTTTAATACATGTAGTTAATGCTAAATTATTAACTTAATAAAATTTGTCATATAAAGCACCATTAAATGGAGACTATGAAGCATACCTATTAGTTTATGTATAATACCTAACCAGTTCTCTGGCTATAAATAAGTTGAAAGCAGAGAAATAGACTTATTTATCTATTTTGTATCACTGTTGCCTTAAGTTGTATCCTGTTTTAGTCATCCAGTAACTGTTAGTTGATACAAATCTTAAGAACGCTTTTAAAGCATATATATGCTTTAAAACATTGTTTTTAAGGTTAGTATCTACATGGACTTTCAAGAAAAACCTGAGAACATAACACTAAAATACATATGACAGAAGGTGTTCTATGCTGCTAGGAGAACTAATGACTTCCAGGTACATAGCTTTCAGGTAGTATAACTTGCTTAGGAATAGAATTTAGAACACCTAGACAGATTTAATTATAGAATACTCTTAACATAATATCCTTTTATAACTAATTCTCTAAACTGGAGTTTTAACAGAGTCCTAATAACAAGTTATGCAAGGTTAAACTAGGCGATGAAAATATGAACTTCAAATTATTGGCCATAATGTTTGAAGACAATCTATATGTTTAGATATAAGAAAGTGAAAAAAAAGCTAAGTGTTTATAAAGAAAGTAAAGAAGGCAATGAAAGTGATTACAGGGTGTTATGGTTTTTTTTTGTTTTGCAGTTGGGGTAGAATCAAGTTATATTTATGAACATAATCCAGATTTATCTCTGACACTAAAAAAACTTTACCTAAGATCAGTGAGTTCAAAAAGAGCACTGTAGAAATAATTTTGATCACAGATGAAAGCATGATGAAACTTCAGAAACTTGAGTTTATTCATTGATGGGTCACAGTAAATATACAGAAATTCAGCATTTCTATTTCCAGAAAAAGCAACTGGCCAAAGTCAAGCAGGGGGCTAAGGATTCAAACACTGATGGTGTATCAGGAAAAGAGTTCAGGCCTGTAGAAAATAGGGTACCAGGGTAATCAGTGTGGTACAGTGGGAATAAAGGGTAAGCAGAAACTCAATCCTGGAAATTGGACAAGTGTAGAGTGCATTCAAGGTCTATTTAAGGAGTATGCAGTCCTTTAGGGCTCACTGAATTCTGAAAGGAACTAGAGTGGAGACATAGAAATTGTGACAGAGGCAGGTGTATTTCAACAAGTCCGAGGCAAATGTAAAATATTTTGCTTTTGTCAGAGACTACAGAAGAAATTGGGAGTGTCTAGGCCTATAGCAGTGGACATCAGATGATATAGGTCTAGGAAGCCAGAGTAAAAGATACAAGATAAACAAAGAATACATTCATTGTCAATTTTATATTTAAAAATGCAAGAAATATTTCCCTGTTTTCTCACTGGACTGTAGGAGTACAATGATTTCTATGATGGTCTTAGTTGAGCTACATTCTTTTTGAAGGCCTGTCAGGCTGAGGCCTTTGAAATGTATTCCAGTTAACTAGATGATCTGACTTGCCATGGTATAAATTAGTATGGTCAATTTGAACAGTGAATTTATTATATTATGGAACTTCCGATATTATCACTGGATTATTTGCTGATTCGGTTTTAAAATTGTGTTGCTGTTATTTAAGGAAGATAATTGACTTCCTTATAGAATGTAATGATTTGATAAATGAAGCAACGGTTTAGTTGGGAAAAATCTGTGTAAATATGCAGTGGAGACCAAAATATATAGAGTATGAATCTTTATGTTCTTGTTACCCTAAAAACTGAAGGGAAAAAAATCTCTGTAAATATTCATTGGAGACCAAATTTTTCCCAATATGCATTTTGGGAAAAATCTCTGTAAATATGCATTGGAGACCAAAATGTATAGTGTATGAATCTGTACTCTCTGTTTCTTGTTACCCTAAGAACTGAAGGAAATAGAAATAAGTAAAAGTATTTTTATTGGAAAAATTAGAAGTACTAGACAGAACTAAGGTATAAATGAGATGTAAAGCAAAAGAAGGAATTGGGAGAGGAATAAAGGCCAGAACCTGCTACTATATAATTTAGTTAAGAAGGGCTTCTTTAAGTTAAAACAAAGTTGAGATAGACTTGAGAACTGCAGATGAATAAGAAAGCGATGGACAGAAACAGAGGATTTATGGACTACTGCTATAACCTATTACTTACACTTCTTTTGACATTCAGGAGAATCTGGAAAGAAATTAAAATACTGTTAACTTGCTCTTGGTTACAAAAGAGAAATAAATGCATACATTTTTTCTCATTGAGCACATTTGAATAATCAAGTTATTTTTTTTTTGGTATTTTTTCCTTTGCAAGGGTTATGGATCATTTACTTGATTATAAAAAATTCATCAGAATTTTCTGCCAAGATGACCAAATGGGATCAGCTCCGGAGTGCAGATCCCAGCCAGACTGGTACAGAAGGCAAGTGATCTCCACATTTCCAACTGAGGTACCAGGTTCATCTCAAGGGGACTCGTTGGGCAGCGGCTGTAGTCCAAGGAGGGCAAACTGAGGCAAGGTGGGGCACTGCCTTGCCCAGGAAGTGCAAGGGGCCAGAGGGTACTCCCTCCTACCCAACTGAGGCTATGGGTGACATTTGTGGCCACTTCAGAGCTCTGGTTCCGATGCTGCACTTCTCCCACAGTTTTTGCAGCCCACAGACCAGGAGATTCTCACATGCTGACAGGTGACACGGGTTTCCAGGGCAAATCTGGGCAGCCAATTCAGCCAGCACTGCAAGTTCCCAACACAAATCTGAGCAGCCCTTTTGACTGGCGCCTGGAGCACCTCAAGAAAGAGTCGCCCATACCCCAGAGAGAAAGAGGGCTGAAGGTGGGGAGCCATGGGTTCCACCCCCATGCAGACCAGCAAACTGAATCCAGCTGGCTTGGGATTTTCGCAGGCAGCACAGCAGTTTGAGCTCGACCCAGGACGGTGGAGCTCTGTGGGGGTAGGGGCGTCTGCCATTACCAAGGTAGCTCTTACTTGTGTAAACAAAAGCACAAAGAAGTTTATACAGCAGTTGGGGAGCCCTAGGCAGCTCAACAATGCCTCTGAAGGCAGACTGTGACTAGACTCCCTCCTTGCCAGGCAGGGCATCTCAGAAGAAAGGCAAGAGCCTATCAGGGACTTATATAAATAGAGCCACACCTTCCGGGCACAGATCACCTGGGAAAAGGAGCAGTTGTGAGTTCCCCTGCCCAGCAGCTCTGAAGGGAGCAACGGAGCTCCCAGCATAACACTTGAGCTCTGACAAGGGAGAGACTGCCTCCTCAAGCAACTCCCTGACCCCTGTATATCCAAAGAGTCACCTCATATAGGAGAGCTCTGGCTGACATCTAGTGGGTACCCTTCTGGGACAAAGCTTCCAGAGGAAGGAACAGACAGCAATCCTTGCTATTCTGCAGACCCTGCAGGTGATTCCCAGGCAAGCAGGGTCTGGAGTGGACCTCCAGCAGTCCTGCAGCAGAGGGCCCTGACTGTTAGAAGGAAAACTAAAAAACAAAAAGAAATAGCCTCAACATCAACAAAAAGGAAGTCCACTCAGAGACCCCATCCAAAAGTCACCAATTTCAAAGACCAAAGGTAGATAAATCTATGAAAATGGGAAGAAATCACTAGAAAAAGGATGAAAACACCAAAAACAAGAACACCTCTCCTCCTCCAAGGGATCACAACTCCTCACCAGCAAGGGAACAAAACTGGATGGAGAATGAGTTTGACAAATTGACAGAAGCAGGCTTCAGAAGCTGGGTAATCACAAACTTCTCTGAGCTAAAAGAACATGTTCTAACCCAATGCAACCAAACTAAGAACCTTGAAAAAAGGTTAGATGAAATGCTAACTAGAATAAACAGCTTAGAGAAGAACATAAACAACTTGATGGAGCTGAAAAACACAGCATGAGAACTTTGCGAAGCATACACAAGTTTTAATAGCTGAATTGACCAAGCAGAAGAAAGGATATCAGAGATTGAAGATCTACTCAATGAAATAAAACAAGAAGGCAACATGATAGAAAAAAGAATGAAAAGAAATGAACAAAGCCTCCAAGAAATATGGGATTATGTGAAAAGACCTAATCTATGTTTGATCAGTGTACCTGAATATGACTGGGAGAATGAATCCAAGCTGGAAAATACTCCTCAGGTTATTATCCAGGAGAACTTCCCCAACCTAGTAAGCCAGGCCACCACTCAATTCCAGCAAATACAGAGACCACCACAAAGATATTCCTGAAGAAGAGCAACCCCAAGGCACATAATAGATTCACCAGGGTTGAAATGAAGGAAAAAATGCTAAGGGAAGCCAGAGAGAAAGGTCGGGTTACCCACAAAGGGAAGCCCATCAGACTCACAGTGGATCTCTCAAGAAGAGATCCCCCAGAAGAGAGTGGGGGCCATTATTCAACATCCTTAAAGAAAATAACTTTCAACACAGAATTTCATATTCAACCAAACTAAGCTTCATAAGTGAAGGAGAAATAAAATCCTTTATGGACAAGCAATTGCTGAGAGATTTTGGAGAAGAGGTTCCTTCACGACAAGAACTCCTGAAGGAAGCACTAAACATTGAAAGGAAGAACCAGTTCCAGCCACTGCAAAAATGTACCAAATGATAAAGACCATCAACACAATGAAGAAACTACATCAACTAACAGGCAAAACAACCAGCTAGCAATAAAATGGCAGGATCAAATTCACACATAACAATACTAACCTTAAATGTAAATGGGCTAACTGCCCTAATCAAAAGACACAGACTGGCAAATTGGATAAAAAATTAAGATCCGTTGATGTGCTATATCCAGGAAACCCATCTGACGTACAGAGACACTCATAGACTCAAAATAAAGGGATGGAGGAAGATTTACCAAGAAAAAGGAGAGCAAAAAAAAAAAAAAAAAAAAAAAAAGCAGGGGTTGCAATCCTAGTCTCTGATAAAATGGACTTTAAACCAACAAAGATCAAAAGAAACAAACAAGGGCATTACATAACGGTAAAAGGATCAATGCAACAAGAAGCGCTAACTATTCTAAATATATACACACCCAATACAGGAGCACCCAGATACATAAAGCAAGTTCTTAATGACCTACAAAGAGACTTAGGCTCCCAGACAATAATAGTGGGAGACTTAATACACCAATGTCAATATTAGACTGATCAATGAGACAGAAAATTAACAAGGATATCCAGGACTTGAACTCAGATTTGGACCAAGTGGACCTAATAGACATCTACAGAACTCTCCACCCCAAATCCACAGAATATACATTCTTCTCAGCACCACAATGCACTCACTCTAAAACTGACCACATAATTGGAAGTAAATCCCTCCTCAGCAAATGCAAAATAATGGAAATCATAACAACCAGTCTCTCAGACCAATCAAATTGGAACTCAGAACTAAGAAACTTGCAAAACCATACAACTACATGGAACCTGAACAACCTGCTCCTGAATAACTAATGGATAAATAATGAAATGAAGGCAGAAATAAAGATGTTCTTCAAAACCAATGAGAATGAAGATACAATGTACCAGAATCTCTGGGACACATTTAAAGCAGTGTCTAGAGGGAAATTTATACCACTAAATGCCTACATGAGAAGCAAGGAAAGATCTAAAATTGCCACCTTTTGTCAAAATTAAAAGAATTAGAGGTGCAAAATCAAACGAATTCCAAAGCTGTCAGAAGACAGGAAATAACTAAGATCATAGCAGAACTGAAGCAGATAGAGACATAAAAAGACTCTTCAAAAAATAAATAAATCAAGGAGCTGGGTTTTTGAAAAGATCAACAAAATAGACTGCTAGCCAGACTAATGAAAAAGAAAAGAGAAGAATTGAATAGATGTAATAAAAATGATAAAGGGGATATCACCACCAATTCCACAAAAATACAAACTACCATCAGAGATTACTACAAACAACTCTATGCACATAAACCAATAAATATAGAAGAAATAGATAAATTCCTGGACACTTACACCCTCCCAAGACTAAACCAGGAAGAAATCGAATCCCTGAATAGACTAATAACAAGGTCCAAAATTGAAGCAGCAATTAATAGCCTACCAACCAAAAAAGTCCAGGTCCAGATGGGTTCATAGCCCAATTCTACCAGATGTACAAAGAGGAGCTGGTACCATTCCTTCTGAAACTGTTCCAAATAATACAAAAAGAGGGAATACTGCCTAACTCATCATATGAGACAAACAACATCCTGATACCAAAACCTGGCAGAGACACAACTAAAAAGAAAATTTCAGGCCAATATCCATGATGAACACTGATGCAAAAATCTCCAATAAAATACTGGCAAACCCAATGCAACAATACATCAAAAAGATTATCAGTCACGATCAAGTAGGCTTCATCCCAGGAATGCATGGCTGGTTCAACATACGCAAATCTTTAAACGTTATCCATCACATAAACAGATCCAAACACAAAAACCACATGATTATCTCAGTAGATGCAGAGAAGGCCTTCGACAGAATTCAACAGCCCTTTATGCTAAAAGTTCTCAATAAACTACGTATTGATGGAACGTATCTCAAAATAATAAATGCTATATATGACAAACCCACAGCCAATATCATACTGAATGGGCAAAAACTGGTAGCATTCCCTTTGAAGACCGTCACTAGACAAGGGTGCCCTCTCTCACCATTCCTATTCAAATAGTATCAGAAGTTCTAGCTAGAGCAATCTGTAAGGAAAGGAAATAAAGGCTATTTAAGAAAATAGGAAGTCAAATTTTCTCTATTTGCAGATTACACGATTGTGTTTAGAAGACCCCATTGTCTCAGCCCAAAATCTCCTTAAGATGATAGGCAACGTCAGCAAAATCTCAGGATACAAAGTCAATGTGCAAAAATCACAAGCATTCCTATACAACAATAACAGACAAACAGAGAGCCAAATCATGAGGGAACTCACATTCACAATTGCTACAAAGAGAATAAAATACCTAGGAATATAACTAACAAATGGCATGAAGGATCTCTTCAAGGAGAACTACAAGCCACTACTCAAGGAAATAAGAGAGTATACAAACAGATGGAAAAACATTCCATGCTCATGGTTAGGAAGAATCAATATCGTAAAAATGGCCATACAGCCCAAAGTAATTTATAGATTCAATGCTATCCCCATCAAGCTAACATTGACCTTCTTCACAGAACTGGAAGAAACCACCTTAAACTTCTTATGGAACCAAAAAAGAGCCCACGTAGCCAAGACAATCCTAAGCAAAAACAACAAAGCTGGAGGCATCACACTACCTGACTTCAAACTTACTACAAGGCTACAATAACCAAAGCAGCATGGTACTGGTACCAAAACAGAGATATAGACCAATGGAACAGAACAGAGGCCTTGGAAGTAATGCCACACATCTGCAACCACCTGATCTTTGGCAAACCTGACAAAAACAAGCAATGGGGAAAGAATTCCCTGTATAATAAATGGTGTTGGGAAAACTGGCTAACCATGGGCAGAGAGCTGAAACTGGATCCATTCCTTACACCTTATACAAAAATTAACTCCAGATGGATTAAAGATTTAAACATAAGACTTAACACCATAAAAAACCTAGAAGAAAACATAGGCAATATCATTCAGGACATAGGCATAGGCAAGGACTTCATGACTAAAACACAAAAAGCAATGGCAACAAAAGCCAAAATAAGACAAATGGGATCTAATTAAACTTAAGAGCATCTGCACAGCAAAAGAAACTATCATTAGAGTGAACTGGGAACCAAAAGAACAGGAAAAAATTTTTGCAAGCTACTCATCTGACAAAGGGCTAATGTCCAGAATCTACAAAGAACTAAAACAAATATACAAGATGAAAACAATAACCCCATCAAAAGTGGACAAAGGACATGAAC
Source organism: Sapajus apella (assembly GCF_009761245.1). NCBI lineage: Eukaryota > Metazoa > Chordata > Mammalia > Primates > Cebidae > Sapajus > Sapajus apella. Next base: position 45,484,502 of record NW_022436947.1, on the reverse strand, counting down.
AGGCATGTTTCAAAAGAAGACATTTGTGCAGCCAACAAACATAAGAAAAAATGCTCATCATCACTGGTCATTAGAGAAATGCAAATCAAAACCACATTGACATACCATCTTACGCCAGTTAGAATGGCGATCATTAAAAAATCGGGAGACAACAGATGCTAGAGAGTATGTGGAGAAATAGGAATGCTTTTATACTGTTGGTGGGAGTGTAAATTAGTGCAACCATTGTGGAAGACAATGTGGCACTTCCTCAAAGATCTAGAAATAGAAATTCCATTTGACCCAGCAATCTCATTACTGGGTATATACCCAAAGGATTCAAAATCATTCCATTATAAAGACACACGCACATGTATGTTCACTGAGGAACTGTTGACAATAGCAAAGACTTGGAACCAGCCCAAATACCCATCAAGGATAGACTGGATAAAGAAAATGTGGCACATGTACACCATGGAATACTATGCAGCCATAAAAAATGATGAGTTCATGTCCTTTGCAGGGACATGAATGAATCTGGAAACCATCATTCTCAGCAAACTGACATAAAAACAGAAAACCAAACACCTCATGTTCAAACTTTTAAGTGGGTATTGAACAATGAGAACACATGGACACAGGTTGGGGAACATCACACACTGGGGTCTGTTAAGGGGTTGGGCGCTAGGGGAGCGATAGCAGGGGGTGTGGGTGGGGAGGTTGGAGAGGATTAACATTAGGAGAAATACGTAATGTAGGTGATGGGGGAATGGAGGCAGCAAACCACCATGGCATGTGTATACCTATGTAACAATCCTGCAAGATTTGCACTTGTATCCCAGAACGTAAATGAAATTTTAAAAAAATCAAGATATTTTAAAATACAGTCATGTGTCACTTAACAATAGGGATATGCTCTGAGAAACATACATCCCTTGACAATTTTGTTATTGTGCAAGCATCATGGAGTGTACTTACAGAAACCTAGATGTTATACCTACTACACACCCATGCTATATGGTAAAGCCTATTGCTCTGAAGCTACAAACCTGCATAGTATGTTACTTTGCTGATACTTCAGGCAACTGTAACACAGTGGTAAGAATTTGTACACCTAAAATAGAAAAGCTAAAGTGACAATACAGTATAATTTTATAGGAGCTCCATCGTATCTGTGGTTTGTCATTGGCCTCCACATCACTATGCAGAGCATGACTGTACTTGAAAGGGCAAAGCAAGACACACTCCTGTTTTACACATCTTGAAATTGAATTACAAAGTTAGGAGATGATTTATCCTCTCTTTGATCTTAATATTCTTCAAAATGCTTAGATTTGGAAGACACACGAATTATATTAATCTAACTGAGCAGATTCATAAAGTGGATCAGTATCAACAACTTGATCAATTTATCTATTACTAAAGATAAATCCATTCTAGTTTCAGCTCCAAAATTTAAAAAGCTTAGAAGGTGTCACTCCCATATTTACAACAAGAAAAAGCTAAACAAACTGAAAATCAATGGTTTTTCTTGGACCTGTTAGAGTACTGAATTTGCAGGGCAAACTGCCACTCCAAAATATAAAGAGATAGGTTAATACAAAGTCACAGTCAGTGTCTGCTTACTTGGGCAGAAGCCATTGAAGTCACCACTGGTGGTAACATTCAAATTGCAATTTTGATCATTTCCTAGAAGCTGAGAATGAATGAACTGATAGTGAGAAACATCTAGACCTGCAGTTTGAGAGTTGAGGACATACATTTATAGATTTTACCTTTAGGAATCCTACTATTTTCTCATAGTGAGGAGCCACAAAAGATTCCCTTCTTGACTCTGCCAAAAGAAGGGGAAGAGTAATCATTGTGAAATATGCCTACAGCATTCTCTATGAACAAGGACTACACTGCAGGAGACTTTGCCAGAACTTTATCCCATCTGGTGAAAGGACATTTCTCTAACTCCAGCCCTATAAGTACTTAGGAAAGTCCAAAGACAAAAACGAGAGACAGAAACAAGGACACTAGACAGACTTGAAGCCTCTGCCACTTACAGCTACAACAAACATCAATCACACCCTAAGTATTACTCAGATTAACAAAAACCTCACATTAAAGGACATTTTACCTTACTTCTTATTGCCCAATATATTCTGTAGTATTTTCAACAACAAATTACAAGACAAGGAAAATATAGTCTGAAGAAACAACGTAAGCATCAAAACCAAATTCAGATAGATACAGATGTGGGAGTCATCAGACCAAAAATTTTGAATAACATGACTAATATTTTAAGGGTTTTCATGGAAAGAGCAAAAACACACAGGCAATATATTTGGAGAGATAAAAACTCTAAGATTAATTTTTTTTTTAATCCTAGATATAAAGACACTGTAATAAAAACAAAGAATACCTTTGATGGGATCTTTAGTAAACTCAGCATGCTGAGAAAGGTCAGCTTGAACTTAGGTCAATAGGAACTTCCAAAACTGACATGCTAAAAGAAGAAGTATTAAAAAAAACAGAGAAGAATACAGCATCTAAGAACTGTAGGACAATTTCAAAAGATGTAACATGTGGATACTTCGGAATGTCAGAAGGAAAATACAGAAAGGAGCGTAAAAAATTGTTGAAAAATATAGTAGGAAAAGATTTCCAAATTTAATGGCATATACCTAATATCAGATTCTGGAGCCCCAGAGAACACAAAGCAGAAAAAAAGAATCATACCTACTCATATCATGTTCAAACTGCAGAAAACCAAACCAGAAAATCTTGAAAGAAGCCAGAGGAATAAATCACATTATTTATAGTAGAAAAAAAGGATAATAATTACAGTGGACTTCTCCTCAGAAACCTTGCAAGCAAGAGGAGAGTGAGTGAAATATTTAAAGTTTTGAGAGAGCAAAAGAAAACCCTAGAATTCTATATTCAATAAAAATATGTTTTAAAAGTGAAAGAGATATAAAGATGTTATCAGACTGAAACTTTGAGAATTTATCACCAACAGACCTCCCTTAAAAGAAACATGAAAATCAGTTTTTCAGTGAGAAAGAAAATGTAGTAAGACAGAAATCCTAGGAAATGGAAGGAAGAGTATAAAACAAGAAATAAATGAAAGTAAAATAATTTATTATTAATTTAAGAGATAACTGTTAGGTTAAAGTAATAATACTAACAATGTATTAGCTGTAATCACATTGATAAGCTGCAAGAATAGTAATGTTGTAAGGGCCAAGTGGAAAGAACTAGGAATACTTTCAAAACATATGTGCACTACATTTGAAGTGGTATAGTATTATCTCAAGGGAGACTTTTAAAAATGTATGTTACCTGCTTAGAGAAACCACTGTTTCTTTCTTAAAGACAAGTTATATGCTAAGAGGAAAGGTAAAACTACATCACATACAATGATCAATCAGGCTGGTGCAGTGGTCCATGCCTATAATCCTAGCACTTTGGGAGACACTGGTTGGCAGATTACTTGAGGTCAGGAGTTCAAGACCAGCCTGGCAAGCATGGCAACACCCTGTCTCTAATAAAAATACAAAAACTAGCTGGGCATGGTGGCATTCACCTATAATCCCAACTACCTGGGAATCTGAGGCATGAGAATTGCTTGAACTCAAGAGGTGGAGGCTGCCGTGAGCCAAAATCACACCACTGTACCTCAGCCTTGGTGACAGAGTCAGAGACTGAGATTATCCCCACCCCAACACCCAAAATGCTCAATTATTGCAGTGCTATTCACAATAGCAAATACATGCAATCATCATAGGTACTCATCAATGATGGATTGGATACAGAAAATGTGGTACACACATATAACATGGAAAACTATGCAGCCATGAAAAGAATAAAATCACACCCTTTCCAGCAACATAGATTCAACAGGAAGCTCTTATCCTAGTGAATTAATACAGAAACAGAAAAATAAATATTTCCTGTTATCACTTATAAGTACGAGCTAAATCTGGAGTACACTTGGACATGAAGATAGACATAAAGATAGAAACAATAGACACCGGGGACTCCAAAAGTAGGGAGGCATGGTGTAGAGCAAGGGCTGAAAATTTTCGTTCTCTATCACCCAGATAGTAAACATAGTACCAGAAGCCCAAATCAACAGAAGCCCAAATCTCAGCATCACACAATATACTCTTTTAATAAACCTGCACATGTACCCTTGAATCTAAAATAAATAGAGAATATATAAAAACTAAAACCAGAAAAGAGGAAAAATAAGGCAAAATTTTTAAAAAATGCAATGAATACATAGAAAATAGTTGCAAACACAGTAGATAATAATCTAGCTCTATCAATAATACTTTAAATATGAATAGTTTAAATACAATCAATTGATTATAGATTTGTCAGAGGTGGTGTTTCAAAAAGGCCAACTATCTATTTTCTACATTAGACTAACTTTAAATATAAAGACTCAAGTAACCAAGAAATAAAAGGATGGAAAGATATACCATGATAACATAAGTCAAAGAAAAAGTGGATTAATTATATTAATTTCCGACAAAGCTGCCTTCTTATCAAATTAAAGCAACAACAAGATATCAATGCACAGCTACTAGGATGACCAAAATACAAAAAGCTGACAAATTAAATTCTGGGGAAGATGCAGAGGAATAAAAGCTTTCACTGCTAGTGGGAATACAAAATGGCTGTCACTTTGGAAGACAATTTGGCAGTTTCTTACAAAGCTAAACATACTCTTACCATATGATGCAGTAATTGCACTTCTTGGTATGCACCCAAATGAACTGAAAACTCATCTCCACACAAAACCTGTGCATGAATATTTATAGCAGAATTATTCATAATCACTAAAAAATTGGAAGCAACCAAGATGTCCTTCAATATAGGTGAATGTACAAGCAAACTTTTGTATATCCATACAATGGAATATTATTAAGATGTGATATTACATACTTTATATAGATTGTATTATTTAATTCTATGTCTTATTATTTTATTACTGTTATATTAAGCACATTTTTCTTTACTTTACTCTGTTGCTTTCTAAAAGTTTTCATAAACACTTATAAATCCAGTACACTCATATTAGGAATGAATATTAAGCTTTCAAAAGTCTATTGGCCTCTATAACCAATGATGATGTGACTGTTTTTAGAATGAGAATGGTAAAAATTGTCATTGTGAAGACATAAATTTAACATCCCATTTGTGTTTAACAATATGCCAAACTGAGAACCAAATGGCTGATGAGGACTAAATTCTATGCTCTTTACCTGGCATGTTTGATTTAGATTTCAATTTACTATAACTATAACCCATTGTGCAAATTAATGGCAGCATTTGCGATCAATGGGCTTAAACAGTGTATATTGTAATTCATTTAATTTTTTCCTGTTTCTTTATGTGAACACTTAATAAAATATTTGTTTTTACTTCATTCACAATCATGTTATTTGAAAGTGTTCAGATGTATTATTTTATATGTTTTGTACTTATTTTACTGACACATTTGTCTACATACATTGTTGAGGTTCTGTATAGAAATGCATTCAAATTTATTTTGTTGCATTTGACAAAAGTTTACTGATGTAATTTACTTTCCCTTTCTGTCTCACTTTGATTTTAATATTTATCTTATAATTTGGGTTTCTTTTTGTTGCCAGTATCTACTATAAATGTACCAATCAACGTTTTACAGTACTAGAGATAAGACTTTGGTTGTGAGCATATTTGTGAATTTTTTAAAGTGTTACAAACCATGTTAATTAATACTTTACATATACTTATGTACATGATATACATCTTTCAGGATTATTAGATCATATTGCAAATCTAGAAGTTATTTTTCTATGAAAGGAATGTATCATATAATTCATTAACACAAGGGAAATAATGTTTTATATTTTTTTAAAAGTTCCAAATTGCTTTCAATAATTGTTTAATGAAATGATCTCTACTACACAACAAAGTTGCTTAAAAATAAGATTTACTGATATTGTGGCATGCTTTATGTGAATGAAAATATGATAAGTTATGAAACTTGCTCATAGGTACCAATAATTTATTCATTTTTATTTATGATTTTACTTACATGTTATACTTCTATTTTGTTCTCTGTATAGTTCTGTAGTATGGTTGTACTGCAGTGATCTACACTGACTACTTTTTCTGAAAAACCAATTTAATCACAGTATTATATGCGGGAGGTCAGTTGATCTAAATGTTCGTAAGCCTTTTATAAAAGAGGACAAAATAAATCATTAGCCTTCTATTCAAAGAGAAGCCTCTGAGGAACAGTGGAATTAGGTTAATGTGAAGGTAGCAGGGTACACATACTTCTTCTCTCTTTAGATTCCTGTGCTAAACCTAACACAAACAGCCCTAGGAAATAAATTCAGTATACCCCGTTATATTACTCTTAGCTTTGAATATGAGCCTTTTCCCCAGACTTTTCAATAAATCACAACAGCAGATTTTATATTAGTTCATACATTTTGATTCTAAATGTTTGTGGTTTCTAAATAAAAGCTAAATGATGAAAGTTGACAGTTTCATGCTAAGTATTATATGGTATCCATTATTTGTATGGTAGTACATCATTGTAATCAAAGTTTGCTATGGAAGCTGATGTGCATACAATTTTGACCAGAAAATATCTTTTCTATTAAATTATTTTCATTTTGCAAGATGACCTCCTGCCATAACTCATATTTTACACAATGAAAGAACAAGACAAAGCCACAGTGTTTATTTTCTACCTGGAAAACTCGCTAATGCAATTCTTTTATATTTTTTCCCATTAACTTCACATATTTGATTTCCAGTTAATTTCTACATGTAACTCTCTCAACTAAACCATAATCAACTCAGACATTTTAAATCTTATCAGGGGCAACTTTTCTTACAACTTTTTCACATATTTGCAAAGAATTATTCTTAGAGAATCAAAGGTACTTTCACTTTTTGAATATCCAAATTAGTTGTTTTCTCTGTGAGGCTACCCACTCTACTGATGATGTCATATAATAACACTAAGGAATCAAAAGTTGTGTAAATATAAGGTAGTAAACAGGACAACAAATGTAAATAATATATAAAATCACATTGCCTTAAATACCTATATGTAATCATAGTTTGGCTTAATTACCATCTATTCCAATTAATTAATTCTTTGAAAGTTTATTCTTACTATGTAAATTGTTCTAAAAACTTTGGCTTATATTATTTAAATTGTGATCATTAGCTATTTTACTATTAATATATTATTATATATCAAGGATCAAAAATGTTTCTGTAAAGGGCCAGGTCATAAATATTTTAGGTTTTCCAGGCCAGACAGTCATTATGGCAATTACTTATTTTTGTTATTGTGGCACAGAAGCAGCCATGGACAATGAGCAAATGAGTGGGGCTGTGTTCCAACAAAACATTATTTATAGATATTGAAATTCAAATTTCATATAACTTTCTATAGTGAAATTTTATTATTATAATTTTAACCATTTAAAAACATTAAAACCATTCTTAGCTCCCAGGCTGTACAAAAATAGGTGGAAGCATACATTTTACTTATGAGCTGTATTTTGTCAATTCTTGTTATATATTAACAACGAGTAAATGTGAAGCTATGCCTTTAAAAAAATCTCTTACAAAGTTATTTGTGTTATTGAATTTTAGCAATGAAAAACTTGTAAAATTATGCAGCAGTCCCTGTGAAAGAGAAAATTATCTCAGACTCTAATTAAGAGATTTGAGAGAAATAACATTATACTGTGAAGAACTTAGTCATTAGAACAAGCCAGACTTGGATTCAATGCAAACCTAATTTTGTATTAGCTTCAAAAGTTACATTACTGCTCTGAACTTCGGTTTTCCTGTGCAAAAGATTAAGGCAGCATTTCTAAAAGGCAAGACAATTTTGATTGAAAATACATAGACATTCAATATGACTGTCACAATTATTTAGTATGATTTTATAAAAGAAATCTGTTAGAAGGTTTTACAGAATATACCTGGCCATACTCTGCTGAGGAAATAACTTTTATTAACTTCAATTTCATAGCTCAGGGTGTTGTTGGTCTATTGGTACAAAAAATCTGGAGGAGTATAATGATTAATAACCTGATTATAAAAAAGTTAACATCCCACTATTAGTATGTCTATACCATATTAACCATTGAATTATTGAAAATTGTTTCAATTTGCATATAATTGATATCTGAATTGACTATATCTAAAAGTTTGAAGTTATATACTCATAGGCTTATTTATGATTAAATATTAAAACATATTTCAACATCTCATTCTAATTTGTGCCTTCCATGAAATATTATAGTGATGATAATATGTATTTCTGTGATAACTCACAAGGTAGTAAAACTAAAATGTGGCCTATCTGGTTACAATATATTCACCTTCCAAAATGTGTTAAAAATCATAATAATTTTGGAAGTACACTTTAATATCAAATTTTATTATCTTTCAAAGTTTATTGGTAAGACACATTTCTGATCCAATAACATTCACATTCCCAAGTTATGAGTTGTTCAAGAGTTAAGTACAGTCCTTAAGGGCATACTCTATTCATCACTGGTAAACCTGAGCTCAGTCTCAAGTATAAAGTAAAAATAACTTCATACTAAATTACTGTTTTCATCTCCAAATCCCTATAGAATTTAGCAGTATCAATATTTCTATTCCAATATTCTTTGAAACGAATCTTTTAGTAATGTACTTATTTAATCTGGGACCTGGTTTTAGTAATCTTCACTACATTCTGTTTTAACTGAGTAATATTTTCAGAATGGGGTTATTATACCAGAGGTATATGGGACAACAACTATATCTTTGTATTTTTCTAGAAAGCAATACACATTTATAAATACTCCAATAAGTGTTTGGCCTGGAAATGGCAATGTGAATGCTTGAGTGTAGAACACTGAAGTTTAGAACACCAGAATAGAAGTCAGATATCAACTGTCCACTTCATATTTTGTTTACTTTGGATAACTTATTCTGTTTTTGAAATGAAAAGATCAAAACAATTTCCTAGGCAATCAAGTATTTTTTCCTAAACAGCTTTTTGATGAGTTAAGTGTAAACGAATTAGAACCATATGGAAAGAATTTTCTTTACAACACACATTGCTTTAATGGGAAAAGTGTTTATGAGGATGCACTTTGGTTTCTAAAAATTTGAAAAATATTTTGAGAAATAGTTTAACAATCCCAAATGTGGTTTTTTCATCTGTTCCTGGTACAATGCACATCAAAACAAAGTCTTGGAAGTGAAAACAACTCTAGGGCACGGTTAATCAGGGTGATATTCTTAAATATGCTGTTTATCAAGTCCTCAATCTCTCAGGGAACTGGGCAGTATCTCAGAAAGTGGGCGAGGTAGAAAAATGATTGATTTTGGCAGTTTGAAAAAAAATTGGTATTTGTGATTATCATACAAAGTTTCATTAACATCAAAGCAGAGCTCAGTCCCATCAATCCAATCAATACAATCTACAGTTAGCTTGTACTTTCCTGGAGACCTTGAGGTACCCAATAAATAGCACCCCACTTCCCCTTTGCACTGTTGGTTGTAATGTAAATTACTTCAGCCACTATGAGAAACAGTATGGGGGTCCCTCAAGAAATTAAAAGCATAAAACTACCACATGATCCAGAATTCCCACTTTTGGGCTACCTAATTTCTGAAACAATTGAGAAAATAACAAGAGTTAAGAGATGGAAAACATAAATGACAAGATGTTGCTGAAAAGATACAGCTAGGTATCAGAATGCACTTACTATCCTCCTGCCCTCTTCATTGGAGGTCATCTGCTATGACCCAACTGTATGCCCTGCCACCCAAGCTCATATGTTGAAGCCTCAATCCCCAAAGTGATGGTATTTGGAGATGGGGCCTTTGGGAGATAATTAGGTTTAGATCAGGTCATAAGGTTGGAAACCTCATGAAGGAATTAATGCTTCTGTAAGAAGCAGCACACTCTCTCTCTCTGCTATGTGAGGACACAGTGAGAAGGCAGCTTTCTACAGACCAGGAAAGATCCCTCACCAAACCAGACCATGCTGGCACCCTGATCTCAGAGGTTTTGCATCCAGAACTTTGAAAAAATAAGTCTCTGTTGTTTAAACCATCCAGTCTATGGCATTTTGTTATGGCAGTCAGAGCTTATTTAATCTCTCCCTCTACTTAGGTAGAAAGGCAGGCAAAAATGGCCAAATATACTTTCCATCGAATTTTTGACAAATGTGTTTCACTAAAAGTAGACTAGACCAAAGGCTGTGTGTTAAGTTGTTAGGGCCAAAGTACCACAGATTGGGTGGGTTAAACAGCGAAATTTATTTGCTCACAACTCTGGATGTTAATAGTCCCCGATCAAGGTGATTTAGAAGCAGGGGGTGGCTGCTTCTAAAGCACATGGAGGAGGTCTGTACCAGTTCCCTCTGTTTGGCTCTTCTACCTTGTCTGTAGCACTCTTCTACCTTGTCTTCACATTCTTTTCCCTCTACATGTCTATGTCCAAATTTCTTCTTCTTATAAGGATACCAGTCATTTTAGATTAGGACCAACCTTAATGACCTTATTTTAACCTAATCATATCTGTAAAGACCATCTATGATCACAGTCTGAGGTACTGGGGGTTACAAATATAAATTTGGGGGTGAACACAATTCAGTCCTAAACTAGCTGAACCCCACAAATCCAGGTCTCATTTTATATATAATAGAATTATTTTAGTAGCAACCTGGTCTTTCTCTAACTCAAGCAAGTGAAGTTCCTTCAGGTACTCAAAAATTATATTTATTCAATTCCAAGTCCCTTTTGAGCCTTACTATTTAAGAGTCAAAAATTTGATAGGACATACAAGATTATCACAGCACTGACACTGGCTTACTGAATTTTCCAATCCTGATATGCATAGCAGTTATATTTGGTCAAATTGTGTTCTATTTCTAAAAGCATTGCCAAAGATCATAATAAAAGTTACACGGACTTTGGAAGAACTAATGTAGATACAGAGCAAGTTCTTGTGTTTAGTCTTACCAGGATGTTTGATTGTTCATGACAGTTGTCCAAAATACACTGAGAACTAAGGTTGAGTTGAGAAAAAAATTGGCACTATCCATTTTCTCTCTTTGGAGAAAATACCAATTTATGCACGCATAGACCTTCATCTCTCAGAGAACAGCATTTGACGTGTTCTTATGCAGCTTCAGAATTTACAATGGAGGCAACCACAGTCAGGGGTCTTATTTGTGGTTTCTTTCTCTCACCTCCATAATTTTCAAAATATTTTAATTACAGTTTCCCCTTTGGCATAAAGAATTTAAACATAGACCCTCCTTCATGCTTTGTAGTGCATACTGAATTCAATTACCTGGCAAATTTAAAAGCAGCAAATAACGCTTTGCTTGCTAACACCTAAAAGGGCTTTACAGATCAATCCTCTTTTCTCCATAATTGAATCCTTGCCTCAGATGCATCTGGATGTGGTCGCTTGGGGTGTGCTGCAGCCTCCTGCTGGCACATGTGCTAAGTATTGTTCAAGGTCAAAATGTAGTCTTCTGTACCCAGAGCTTGCCTGCACCTGCTACATAAAATGATCTCTCTGGTTTCTTGTATCCCTTTTACTTGGAAATGAGTGCTTTAATAAATCATTCCTTTCATCTAAAATTGCACTTTATATTTAATTGCAATTGCACTCAGGTTTACTAGTGAATTAGTATGTCCTTCAGGACTTTATTTAGCTCCTGTGAAAAACACAAAACTTAACACTGTAAATGTTATTAAATAAATAATGTAGGCCTCTAAGTCAACATATTTATTATATTGCATAAAGTTGCACATTTTTATAACTTTTGTCTCCCAAATGTTTCATGATATTAGCACTAAATAATTAACAAACTCAAGAGAAACATATGAAAAGGTAAAATTTCATCCTGCCATTACAGATTTTATGTTTGTAGATATTTACAAAATAATAATGCATCTGATAGTAAAGAAAACTAATTTTTTAAATATTAAAATTTTTTTAAATTAGAGGCTACATTCTTTATTTATATTAAACATACTAGCAATAAAAGGCCAAAAATATTAATTATATGAAAGTTACAAATGCATTCCTATATACCTCTTAGATTTAATAGGTTAAAGGAAATTAGTGGTGATGAGGTGCATTCTATTTCTGTATTTTCTTTTAACCTGGGATATTTATAAAAAGCAATGAATTAAAAATATTTCATCCTCTTAATTGGTATTGTGCTGATATATAGATACATTTTTTAGATCAATTTTAATGTGTCCCAATGAGTGTAAGTCATTTCCTTTACATGGAATAATAGAACAGGAAGATAAAAGGGAATATTATTGGAATAGGTTAGGATAAAACAAAGATACTCAGGCCTTTTAAGGAAATAAGAGTTTGAATTTTTAGCTTTTTTAATCAGTCCATCAAATAGAAAGGTGATTTACTGAATAAAATCTTATTGACTACTCAATAGAGTAGTTACTTCTTTCAAATCTGCATTTGTCTGAGCTGGCATATATTAATACATGTTGTGAGTTGGCTTTCTTGAGATGGGATGGAATTCACCCTGACATATTTCCGTTTTTTGAGGATCCATAGACAAAATGTAAAATAACTCCTGCACAGTAAGAATCAATGCAAATGAAAAGCTTTACCTTTCCCATTATTATTTTTATTTTGCACCCGGAGTTTTAGTTAAAAGTATTTTTTGAGAATTTAAACTTCTTTGCTCACTAAAAATAAGCCATATTAACATATGAGATTATAGAACTATATATATACAGAGTTATTTTCTCTTTAAAACTAGGAGTGGTACAATTTGATTCAATCTGGTGTAATTGATTTGGCTTGCTTTAAAAGGCACCTGTTGAGCAAGTGTTCTAGATGATTTTTTAGCAATGACAATTCACAGCTATTAAAATGTTATAATTTTATAGAAAATGATAAAACTGGAAAAACGGCCCATTATTTGAGCAGATACTTTAGACTTTATTGTCATTCTTGCTTGCCACACTGATAGTTTTTAATTGTAATGTGCAAAGAGGACAAAAAAAGACAGATGTATACCTTGGTATTTGTGTTATTTGTTCTCTAGAAAAATCTCACCTGTATTTACACCAGTGCAAAATTTTGTCATATGGACTTTCATTATTTTAGAATACATGGGATTTATATTTTAAAGTTCACTCTACTCTTTAATCATTTCACAGCCAACTATTCTTGGGAGAATTGTAAAATTACAAAAAGTTAATATTTCCATTATATTTTTCTAATTGATTCATTATTTTTAGGTGAAAATAATTGTATATATTTATGTACAAGATGAAGTCTTGAAATATGTATTCATTGTAGAATGGCTAAATTGAAGTAATTAACATGTGCATTACTTCAAATGCTTATTTCTTTGTGGTGAGAATACTTAAAATCTACTCTCTTAGCAATATTCAAGAAGATAGTACATTATTAACTAGAATCACCATGTTGCACAGCATCTCTTAAAATTATTCTTCCTCCCTAACTAAAACATTTCATACCCTTTGACTAACTAATATCTCCTCAATCATCCCAGTTCCTCCCCATTCCCTGGTAACCACCATTCTACTCTTACATCTCCACATTCAACTTCTTTAGATTCTATATACGTGAGATCATGCAGTATTTGTGTTCCTATGCCTTGCTTATTTCATTTAACATAATGTCTTCCAGGTTCATTGATATCGTCACATATGGGAGGATTTTTTTTTTTATCTTCTCTAGGACTGAATAGTATTCTACTACGTGTGTGTGTATAATTTCTCTATTCATGCATTGATGGACATGTAAGTTGATTCTACATCTTGACTATTGTCAGCAACACTGTAATGATCATGGGAGTTCAGATATCTCTTCAAAATACCAATTTTATTTACTTTGAATATATACCAAGTAGTGAGATGAATGGATCAAAGTTTTTAAGGAATGTTCATATTGATTTCCATTATGCCTGTACTGATTTTACATTCCCACAAACCGTATGAAAGGGATCCCTTTTCTCCATATTTCCCATACTTATTTTTCATATTTTTAATAAGACTAATTTAAACAGGTGTGAGGTAATATTTCATTGTGATTTAATCTGCATTTACCTGATGGATAGTGATGTTGAACATTTATTCACATGCCTGTTGGACACTGTTATGTTTTCCTCTGAGAAATGTCTATGCAGGTACTTTGCTCATTGGGTTATTGTGTTATTTGTTTTCTTGCCATTGACTTGAGTTTGTTATAGATTTGGGATATTAACCTCTTATCAGATTAATAGTTTGCATATATTTTATCCCATTTCATAGGTTGTTTCTTCACTCTGTCATGTCTCATTTATAGATTTGTGTATGCTGAACTATCCTTGTATCCCTAACATAAATTTGAATTGGTCATGGAGAATGATTCTTTAACTTTGTTTTTGAATTAGAGTTGCTAGTGTTTTGTTGAGAATTTTTTGCCTCTATATTGATCAGGGATATTGTCCTATAATTTTCTTTTTTCATAGTGTCCTTGTCTGGTTTTGTCATTAGGGTAGTGTAAAATCAGCTTGGAAGTTTTCCCTGCTCTTTAATTTTTTGCAAATGCCTAAGAAGGATTGGTATTATTTCTTCTTCAACTGTTTGATAAAATTCAGCAGTAAAGTTATCAGGTGTTGGCCTTTTCTTTGATGGGAGAGTGTTTATAACTCCCCATCTCCTTATTATTTATTGGCTTATTCAGATTATTTATTTATTTATGATTTCATTTTGGTAGGTTGTATGTGTCTGAAAACATCCATTTCTTTCAGGTTATCCAATTAGTTGCCATATAGTTGTGCATAACAGTCTCTTGTAATATAATAATGTGGTATTCGTTGTAATGTCTCTGCTTTAATTTATTATTTTATTTGAGTCTTCTTTTTTCTTTTCTTAATCTAGCTGAAGGTTTGTCTTATTTTTGTTGATTATTTTCTATTTCATTTATTTCTGCTCTCATTATTTTTTCCCCTCTACTAACTTTTGGCTTTCTCTAGTTTCTTGAGATATATTATTATTTATTTAACATTTTATTCTTTTTTGGTGTATGCATTTATTGTTTTACACTTCCCTCTTAGAGATGTCTTTTCTGCATTTTATAAATGTTTGTATATTTTAGTTTCTTTTTTGGTTGCCTCAGGATATTTTTAAATTTCCCTGTTAATTTTTCTTTGAGCCATGAATTGTTTACATTGTTTAACTTCAATGTGAATATTCTGAAATTTCTTCTGTTACGATTTCTAGTTTTATTCTATTGTGGTAAGAAAAAAATACTCAATATAATTCAGTTTTCTTAAATTAGTTGAGTTTTTTTGTTTTGTTTTTGTTTGTAGCCTAACATATAATCTATCCTGGAAAGTGTTCCTTGTGTGCTTGAAAAGAATGTATATTTTACCACTATAGGGTGAAATGTTTTGTATATGTCTATTAGGTACACTTGAACTAAACTGTACTTTAATTCCAATGTTTCCTGATTGATTTTCTATTTGGATGATCTGTCCATTGCTGAAAGCGGGTTATTAAAGTCGATGACCATCATTACCTGACAGTTTATCTCTCCACATCTATTAATATTTGCTTTATATATTTACATGCTCTGATAATTGGGTGTATATACATATAATTGTTATATCATCTTGCTGAATTGACTCCTTCATCATTATATAATGACCTTAGGTATTTCTTTTTATAGTTTTTGACTTAAAGTTTATTTTATCTGGCATAAACATGGGTACTGCTGCTCTTTTTGTTTCTATTTTTATGGGAAATCTTTTTTCATTCTTTGCCTTTTAGTCCATATTTGCTATTAAAGATGAAGTGAGTCTCAACTTATTGTTGGGTCTTTTTAAAATACATTTAGCAGCTCTGTATTTTTGATGGAAAATTTAATCCATTTATTTTCAAGGTAATTATTGATGAGTAAGGCCTTACTATAGTTATTTTGTTAATTAATTTCTGATAGTTTTATAGATCCTTTTCTTTTTTAGAAATCTTGCTGTCTTTTTTTGTATTTAGATGATTTTCTTTAGTGATATGTTTTGAGTACTTAATTTTAACTGTTGTGTACTTTGTGGTTACCGTGAGGCTTACATAAGACACCTTATAGTTGTAACAGGATCTTTTAAGCCAATAACAACTTAATTTTATCATATATAAAAGCTCTATACTTTTACTCCATCCCCCATTATATGATTTGGTGCCATAATTTACATTACACTGTGTGCCCTTTAACAAATTATGGTAGCTATTAGAATTTTTAATAGTTTTGTCTTTTAACCATTATATTAAAAACGTGATTAACGTACCATAATTAAAGCACTGGATTATTCTGAATTATCATTCATTATTTGACTGTGCACTTACTTTTATCAGTGAGTTTTAAACTTTCATATGTTTTCCTGTTATTAGTCTTTTTCTTTAATCTGGAAAAATTCCCTTTGGCATTTCTTGTAAGACAGATCTGATAATGATGGACACTCAGATTTTATTCCCATGCAAAAGTCTTTATGTCTTCTGCATTTCTGAAGGACAGTTTTTGCCAATACTATTTATTGCAGTATTTTCCCCGAGCACTTTGAGTACATCATGCCATTCTCTTCTGGTCTGAATTAGTTCTTTTCTCTCGCTACTTCCAGGATCCTCTCTTTATTGCTAATTTTTGACAGTTAGATTAATATATCTTGGTGTAGTCTTGTTTGGATTGAATTTGATTAGAGGCTTCCATCTTCTTGTACTTGGATATTTATGTTTCTTCAGAAAATGTATGCTATTGCTTCTTAAAATAAATTTTTAAAGCGTTCTCCCCCTTTGTTTCTCTTCTCTCCCTCTTGAACTCTTATAACTTGAAAACTGGTTCTTTGAATATTGTCCCATAAGTCCTAAAATTTCTAAAATAAACTTGTTTCTTTTTATTTTTTTCTCTTCTGACTGTATATTTTCAAATAACTTGTCTTCAAATTCATGTATAAATCTTTTTTTCTGCTTGATCAATTATGTTACAATATGTTCTCTCTGGTGGTTTTCATTTCACTCACTCTAATTTTCTGCTCCAGAAATTCTGTTTGATTTTTTTGGTTGTTGTTTGTTTTACAATTTAAATCTCTCTGCTAAATATATCTTTTTGGTAATTTATTGTTTTCCTGATTCCACTAAGTTTTCCTGTATCCTATGGAAGTTTACTGAGCATTATTTAAACAGTTATTTTAAATTACTTGTGTGACAGTTTTATATCTTCATTTATTTGGGTCAACTACTGGGAGATTATTATATTCTTTGGGGAGTGCTATGTCTATTTGATTTTCCATGTTTCTTGTTGCTTTGTATTAATGTCTGTGTATTGGAAGAATTAAGGATTTATTCTAGTCCTTGAAGACTGGCTTTGTTTGAGAATGTCTTCAAGTCTTATATCAAGCAGCTTTTCTAAAGAGTCTAAACAGGCTGTCTGGGGTGATTCATGGGCAGGCTGCTGCTGAAGTTCCCAGGAAGGCTAGCCTGGTACATGGGTCAGCAGGGTCAGCAGGTGGGTAGGACCGGAGCTAATGTACAGAGTTAGGTGTGGATTCTGGATCTACTGGTATGGACATGCGGATTGGGTCAATGTGGTGTTCCTAGAGCTGAGTCAATGAGGGCAAACCTGGATCCTGTCATCTGTGGAAGCCATCATGAAGCCTGGCCTCACAGGAGCTGACCTAGTATTGGGATGGGACACGAGCCTGAGTCTGCAGGGGCTAGTCATGTGCTGGGATGGATGAGATCCTGAGTCCACAGGACTGTCCTAAAGCTACAGGGCTTGCCTGGAGCCTGGTACCATAGGGACTCAGCTGGATCCTGGGTTTGCCTGAGCTAGCCTGGAGCATGTGTATGAAGGTGCTGATCTAAAAGCTAGGTATACAAGGGCTGGCCTGAGTCCCTGCGTTGTGAAGATTGGCCTGAAAACTGAGTCCACAGGGTCCATCATGGATTTTGGGTTCATGGAGTTCTGTCCAACGCTGGACTCTACTGGGAGGAGCCCTGGTCTGCTGAGCAGGTATGGAACCTGAGTCTGGGGAAGTGTGGGGTCACAGAGGCCAGACTGAAGAATAGGATTTTGGGGACTATCCTAGTACAGGAAGGCTTGGAGCTTTTGTACATGGGTGTCTGAGGGCAAGAGAGTAGGCCTGAAGATGGGGCAGGACTGACTTCTGGGCTAAGTGAACTGACTCTGGGCTGTTCTGAAATTTCTGGGGCTGAACAGACCTAGAGCCTGTATCTACAGAGCCTAGCCTAGAAGCTGGGTCTGTAAATGCTGACCTGATGAATAGGGCTGCAGGGGCTTGGTTTGTGATGAGGTAGGCCTGAAGCTTTGTCCCTTAGGGGCTAGCCTGGCGCTGAGAACAATCAGGAGCCTAGGACCACCAGGACCAGCCTAATTCCGGGCCAACCTGGCAGGCCTGGGGCCTCAGTCTTCAAAGATTCAATTGGCACAGGGATGGGCCCAAAGCCGAGGGCAACTGGGTGGGCCCCAATGATGTTAGGCTTTGGGCCATTTCAGTGCCAGTTGAGTCCCCACATTGGGCAGGTCCAGAGGTGAAGTCTGCTGAGCAGGCCTAGGGTCTGAGGTTGTGGGATCCCACCTGGTGCCAAGGCAGGCTGGGAGGTTCAATCTTCAGGTACTAACCTGCAATCTGGGGCTGTAGGAAACTTTCTGGCAGTGGGTTTTACTAAGGCAGGCCTGGCTTTGGAGTCCAGGGCAAAGTCCGGTACTCACTTTCCTCTCCTTCCCCTAAGTTGAGGGTATTTCTCCATACTGTGCTTCCTGGGGTTAGGAAAGGGATGTTACAGGTAATGTAAAACTGATTGTCCTTACTACCCTCTTCCACGTGTCTTTTATTATTTCTGTGCTGCACTCAGGTACTGTAATCTCTCACCTGGTTTCCTTAGTTTTTATGAAGGTACTTTTGCACATGGATAGTTGTTCCAATTGATGTTTCTGTAAACCAAACAAATGGTGAAAGTCATATTCCACCACCTTGCTGATGTCTGCCCCGAAAATTAATTTAACATGCTCAAAATGTTTTCCCTATGAAAGCTTTGAAGTAATAGTTCAAACTTGTGCTAGAATCATATATGTAATAATTTGGGGGTAACTGTAACATTTAAGTAGTTATTCCTTTCTGACTTAGAGATATGATTTAAAAATCTTGTAGCTGTGTAACATTAAGTCAGAACACTAAATTTTTTGGATGTGTAACATTAAGGAATATAGTTACAAAAAACATTACCAGCCATTACAATGGTGAATCAATAGCACTATTTACTTAAACATAACTTTATGATAACACATAGAAAGAACAAAGAATGATGGAATTATGATTACTAACTATGGAATTGTTATTTAATACAGAACTAGAAAGAAACTAGGCAAATGGAAAACTATTACTAAAGGTTCTCCCAAGCATAGATTCTTAACTAAGTGTAAAATGATTAGGCTGGGTCCAAGGACAGCTTTCAAATGCAGTTTTGTTTCTTTGTTAATTTACATTTAAAAATCTCAACTCCAGCGGAGGTTGCGGTGAGCCGAGATTGCACCATTGCACTCCAGCCTGGGTAACATGAGTGAAACTCCAACTCAATACTAAGAAAAAAATTAAAAAATAAAATCTCAACTCCAAATGTCTAAGAATACATGTGTCCAAAATGTATTTTGGTCTCTTAATCACAGAGATTAAATAAAGTTGGATTATTTTGGAATAGTTTTTTTCTAAGAATTTCTATTTAATTTAAAAGTGTGCAAGTTAGACATTAGTACATTTTTACTTAGAGTTAGCATAATCTCTTAAGGCTCTAATTGGAGAGGGTAATTATATTTATTTTGTTTGGCTATAATTTTGTTAAGATCTGTTAGTAAGTCTGGAAATTCATTAAAAACAGAGCCAAAACTGATGTAGACATGTACTGTGGTTATTTAGATGAATTCTATATCCTCACTATATACATATGGATCAAACCTGAAGACACAGAAAAACATTCTTATAACAATCAGATTGAAAGCCTTGAGAGATTGCTGGAAGGCTTTTTCATTATTAAACACATGGGTTTGTCATAATGCAATTCATTTCATATATCTACTAAGAGCAGGCCATAAATAAATATATAGCACAAAATACAGTTGGATTATTTTGTAGTATTATTTATGTGAGAAAAAAATGCAATTCTGAAACATGAAATTCTCTAATGCTTATCACATGGCTATTTAGCATGATTTTAATGTCAACTACTACGAAGTAAATACCACACCCGACAGGGTACAAGGCATCCCAGTGCCTAAGATTAAACTGGAATTTAATGTGTTAACATTTTTCCATAAAGTTTGACCTATGTTCCCTTATGTGTTGCCTCTGCTTAGCAGCTGCTGTCACCACCAAAGAGTGCCTTGTCTCCCAGCCCTACTCTGGCTTTGCGTGACTGTCACTGGCAAAGCAAATATGTTTTCAGTGAAGCTCCCATCCTAGCTTCTCCCTAGAGCCTTAGTAGTCAAAAAATATTTGTAATTTAGAAAGAAGTCAACTACAGCCAGCTGTTTCAAAATGAAACAAAGAAAGATGTCATAAGTTGGGCATTTCTGAGAAATATAGAGTGTACAAATCATGCAAAACCACCCTCAAGGTTTATACCTCTCCCCACCCCCATCATTGATTCTTCCCTTCCTATTCTCTATGCAGTACATAAGTATTAAAACATAAAGTATAGTAAGCAGTAAAAGTAAGTTGGAAGCTAGATTCATCTCTGCTCTTTTAATTTTGTTTACTTTTCACGAAAAATATATAAAAGTGTGCATATGGTTGTACAGCTTCCTGACTTATCACTTACTGAAAACATCCATGTATCAGCATTACAATAAAGGAACAGGACATTATTATCAGTTCATAATCTCATTTGAAAATTATAGTGATAATGCCCCAAATGTAATCACTATCCTGACATTTAACAGCAGAGACTTGTATCACCTCTTTTTGTACTTCTTTTAATTATAATCATACCAGAGTCCTTGTTTTGTCTGTCTTCCTTTGTTCACTAAGGATTTGTGAGATCCATGCACATTATTACATATAGTTATAGATAATTCATTTTTATTGCTGTATTCACAGTGCATTTATCAAAATTCTTATAATCAGTATCAGTACACAAAATGAAAAATGAAATGAATAAACAATATCATTCACAATAATATAAGAAACTTTCATTTTAGGAATAAATCTAACAAAATAGTGAAAAACTTCCAGAAACTACAAAGCATTTTATGGAGATAATTTTAAGATCTAAATAAAAGGTTGAAAATCAATATTAATAGACTGGGAGAGGCCAGGCACAGTGGCTTACACCAGTAATCACAGCACTTTGGGAGGCCAAGGTGGGATGATCACTTAACCCTAGGAGTTCAAGACCAGCCTGGGCAACATAGTGAAACTCTGTCTCTAAAATAAAAAAAATAAAAATAAAAACTAGCCAGGTGTGGTGGCATACACCTATGGTTTCAGGTACCCAGGAAGCTGAGGTGGGAGGATCACTTGAGCGCAGATTGAGGCTGCTATGAGCAGTGATCATGCCACTACATCCCAGCCTATGTGACAGAACAAGTCCCTGTCTCAAAAACAACAACAAAAAGAGATAGAATACTTAATATTGCATAGATATAAACCCTCTCCAAATTTATATATATGTAATACATATATATGTATACACATATACATATATAAACACATAATATATAAAGAGATATAATACAATCCTAATAAAGCCCAGCAAGATATATTTGCATAAATAACAAGCTGATCTAAAATTTGTATCAAAAATGTAAAAGGTACTGATATGCAAAAAGAAAAAAAATCAGAAAGAGCAAATATAGAAGATTTATATTACCAATATTAATACTTATTATTTAGCAATAATATTTAAGATAATTTGGTTTTGAAGCAAGAGTAGGTGTACTAAAGAATGAAACAATATAGAGTCAAGAAAAATACTTTTACAGCTCACTCATCTAATTTGTAAAAAAGGAAACTGTAGTTCATTGGGGAAAATTGATGCCTTTCCAATAAATAGTGACGGACTGTAAAAAACACATGTAAAACTGAATCCTACTTCACATCAATCCACTAATCAATTCCATTGTAAATCTAAATATGAAAGATAACACAATAAAAAATTTAAGAAAAAAGTAAGAGAATATCTTTATTACTTTGAAGTAGGAAAATAAAAGGGAAAAACTGATTAATTAGGCTATATGGAAATTCTAAATTTCTGTTTTTCAAAAGCACCAATAAGAAAGAGTAAATTGTATTCTGATATTGGACAAGTGTTGCAAGAGTGTGATCCCTAAGAAAACAAAAATAAGTCATATAAGTTTAAAATTACTCTATGTTTCTACCCGGAGATGCTTTCCAAACCATGAAACAGAGAACAATATTCGAAAACAAACAGCAACATAGCTGCTGAGCTGAGAAGAGAAAATTTAGAGTTCAAAGAGGCTTGACAGCTGGAGTTTGCAACTTAGTACCAGAAGGGAGACAACATTTCATATAAAGAGCTACAGATTTTTTTTTGATCCCCTATAAGTTTTTGCTCAATACTAAGTTAGGCATCTGTAGGGTAAGACTTCATAATGACTGGCAAAAAGTGACTGCGGGGAGTTATAATATGAATAACTACCAGAGCTTTCATGGGACTAAGAATGAAAGGGTACACACTGGCTCAAACGGAAAGACCTCTTTGAACACCAGACATCCATTATGTATCGCATAGTAGTGGTAGAGTTGAACTAGCTGTAACAACTATGCTGAACATACCCTAAAATCATAAAAAGCAAACCATTAAAATTATTAAGCTGACCTTCAAGCAAATAAACTGCCTGCTGGAACAAAGGTCAACCCATATTAAGGGAAACAACAACAGGAGACTCTCAATAGCACAACCTTTACAGTGCTCATACTGATTTAAAAAAAAAAAAATTAAAAAGTAAGCAAAGGACAAAAAACTTTGTCCCATAACCAGAAGAAAAAAAGGAAATACAAATAGACCCAAACATGACAGAGATGATAAAATTAGAGAAAGGTATGCAGAACTATTTTAAATGTGTTCAGGTTTTTAAAAGAATATTTACATTCAATGAAAGAAAGAAATGGAAACTGTTAAAATGAATCAAATGGAGCTTCCAGATTCTAAATATACAATATCTTACATGCAAAAATAAATAAATAAAAGAAACATCAGATAAAGTTTGCAACAGATTATAACAAAAGATGTGTGAACTGTATGGAAGGAAAATAGAAAATATCCAAACTGAATCAGAGAGAGAAAAGAACACATAGTCTGGAAAAGAAGAGAACGAGGCTAGGCACAGTAGCTCATTTCTGTAATCCCAGCATGTTGGGAGGCAGAGGTAGGCAGACTGCTTGAGATCAGGAGTTCGAGACCAGCCTGGACTGGACAACATGGTGAAAACCCATCTCTACTAAAAATACAAAAATTAGCCAGGGGTGTTGGTGGGAGCCTGTAGTCCTAGCTACTCAGGATGCTGAGGTGGGAGGATCAGCTGAGGCTTCAGTGAGCCCTAATCATACCACTGCACTCTAGCCTGGGTGACAGAACAAGACCAAGTTCTCAAAAAAGAAAAGAAAAGAAGGAATGAAGGAGAGAAAGAAAGAACTAATCCTCTATAAATAATGAGACAATATATGTGAGACTGCTAGTCTAATATAATTAGTATAATTGGAGTCCAAAAAATGGAAGAGGTAGAAGCAGATACAATATTTAAAAAATGCTAGCTAAGAGTTTTCCAAATTGAATAAAAAATGTAAATGCACAGATCCAAGGAGCACAAGAAAATACAGGCAGGATAATAAAATAAATCAGATCCAAGGCACATTATACTCACATTTCAGAAAAGCAATCATAAACTGCAATCTTAAATGCCACCAGAAGAATGCACGCCATATATACACTGGGAAAAATTACTGCTACCTTCCCGTCAGAAACAATGCAAAGCACACCAACAAACAGAAAACACACACACACACGCACACACACATATCCCCAAAATAGTGAAATGGTATCTTTAAAGAAATAGGATTAAAAAAATTTAAACTAAAATTTTATATCCAGAAAAATATTTCAAAACTTAAATGCCAAATAGACATTTTAATTCAAGCAAAGATGAAAGAAATTGTCAGCAACGGGCTTGCACTACAAGAAATATGAAAAGGATATTTGGGGCTGAAGGTGAATGACATCAGATTGAAATCCACAACTACACAGAGCAATAAATAGCACTAGATCTACATGATCATAAAATAGTTTATTAAAATTATTTTTAAAAGATAAATATTCAAAGAAAAATATTTTCCTATAAGCTTTCTAATACATGTAGAAAAATCGTATGACAATAATAATACAACCACAAGAAGAGATAAATAGAAATAATGCTCATATAAATTAAGGTATAGTATAGTTTTATTTAAAGGCAGACTATTATAGGTTAACATTGTACAGCACAACTACTGTTTTTTAATAAAATAAAATTAATAAAGTAGAGGTACATTTTAAAGGCCAAAATTAACATAAAACTCAATATTTTGAAAAGCATGAAAGGACTGGAGAGGTTGTACATGAAGGACAAGGGTAAGTACGAGACAGGAGAGATGCCTGGTATCAGATCATGAAGAGTCTTGGCAGACATACTAATGCACAGGCCATTAATGTAATGGGGAGTCAGTCACTGAAGTCTTTTGGCAAAGAGATTTTTATTTTAGAAAAAGCATTCTGACAGCAATGTAGACTGTATTACTATATAACATATTTAAAATAGATGATGCCAAGGGAGAGGCTGAGAGGAGGACATTATACAATTGATTATGAAGACTAATGGCAATATACTATATTTCCTGAGGTGGCAATAGAGCTATATAAATTTTTTAAAACCATAGAACTACACCCCCTTTAAAAGGGGTAAAATTTACTATTTTAAATTGTACCTCAACAAACTTAAATTAGAAAAAGAAAGATTTATGAAGTCTGGGGGTCAGGAAAACACTTGCAATAATGTAGAAGAGAGATGACAAAAGTCAAGTTTAAGATGGTGGCCTGCAGGAAAATGGAGCATTCAGATGGCAAAGATGTTTACAAGAAGGAAGGGATCAGACATGGTGAATTACTAGATGTAAAACATAAGAAATATCATTCAACGTTTATTATGAAAAAAGCTGGGTACGCTGCAGACGTCTTTAGCCAAAATAGGAAATTCCGGCTTCAACATTTGTGGGGAGAATGCAGTGAACAAATCTAGGCAAGAAACTTAGTGGTTATAAGGAGGAGAAACAAATTTAGATAATAAAAATTGTTGTTGAATTTGAAATGCTATTAAGATCACCAGTTGGAAATGTATATTTGGTGGTTAAATAAACAGGTCTAGTTGTTTGGAGTGAGGCCTTCAATAATAATTGGAATATCAGAGTTATCAGGGCCTCTCTCTCTGTCACTGTACCATTTATAGTGTTCCTACTGTAGTTCAACATTATTCACGTGATTATAATCCTCTTCAACCCTGTTTTCTCTGAACTCCAATCCATCCTTCATGTTGCTGTTAGTTATGTCTTCCTTCCATTCAGAACAGATTGTATAACTATTTCATAAACCATTTATTTTATTAACAATTATATTTAAAATTGCATTGAGATTGTTTCATCACATACTTAAGCCACTAACATCATGACCTGAGCCTATCTTTTCAAGTGATTTTCCACTAACCCTGTATTTCTGGTCCATATTCTCTGGCTGAATACAATCACACCATGTTCCCAGACACAGCCTACATTTTACAATCTCCATGTCTTTTCCATACTGTTTTCTTCTCTGGAAATGCCTTCTTTCTTGTTTTCTGTAGGTGTAAGTCTTCTAGCATCCACTACAACTTTCTTAGCAAATTAATGTACACTTATACAGATATAATACAGTCTTTATCATTAACAAGTGAATAGAGTCACCATCCATCCTTTGAAACCTATCAGCTTGTATACTGCAGCATTTTTCAAGTTATGTTGGGCTATATAAAAAAAAGTATTCCTTTGATTCCATGTAAAAACCCCATTTTGCAGTTGAGTAAACTAAAATTCAAATATCCTGGGTGTTGCATTGCATAAATAAAAAGCTAACAATTGGTAAGATTTGTACTTCACAGTGTTTTGGATCCAAATCCTAAGCTTTGCCTCCACGCCTTTGTCTTTAACAGCTGCATTCACCCTGGTGATTTATTTCCATTTTATCATCCCATTTGTTTAAAATTTCCTTGTGAGTAATTATCTCCATGTTCTTGGCCTTAGTTAACTTGATGCTCATAAACGCATGTTTTTGGTATATTCATTGTTGAAAGGATGTGAGACATTCTGCAAATAAAAATCATTTTAAGGGATTCCATTTTTAAATTTGCCAATATAAAATGGCACTGCTACCACAGTTTTCATATTTAATGAGAAGTTTTCATATTTATGAGAAAACTGATGACTGCCTCCTTTAATAAAACAGTTCAAGTTTATTACATTATCTAGTGTTGGGTTAACATTAATGGTACCCTTTTGATAGCATGCATAGTAATAGTAGCAATAGGGACATTGGAATTGTTACTTACATGGATCTGAAAACAATTTACCTTGGAATGTATAATTGCTGCTAGATTTAAAAGTGATGCAGTGAAAAAAAATTAGATTTCAGTGAGAGAAGAAAAACTGTATCAAGTTCAGACTGCATCATCAAATCTATCTGTCGACACAAACTGAGGCATACTCAGCATAAACTGAAGTTTTGATCTTCAATTTCTGCTTTATTCTCCCTTTAAACGAAATTGTCTTGAAGGATAAAGTTGTATATCGATATGGATGCCTAAGCAAGGAACTTAAGCATAACTTTGAGACATAAATGGACACATTAATTCAATTTCAGAGGCATTCCTTAAGCATATGAAATTTTATATTATCAATATATAGCACAAATACCTTTTGTAACACATGATCTAGCTCAGCTTGTATGGTTCTTATCACATCACTAGATAATTTGGACCTAAACATGAGCCATCACTAACGGCTGGTGATTTGGAGCTTCAGTGGCTCTATCTACAGGACAAAAATATTTTTGTGACCTAGTGTGCCACTGTGGTAATAAGGCTGTGATTTCTCCAAAAGAAGGATAAAAATGCCTTATACTAATACTTCATTTATCTATGCCCTAGAATTCCACTTTAAAACCTATTTTAGCTGGGGAACCCTCTTCAGTTTAAATAGGTGAGCCACTCTCTCCAAAGTATTTCCACTTCTGCCTGCCACACCACCTTCTGCTAGCACCTCCTCTAACCCAACTAATCTGAACAAACCTTGAGTACTTTCTGGTCCAAGTTTCATGCTGGCCCAGAATCTACTACCCCTTCAGTCTTCCTGCATCAACTCTGAAAGCAGAGGAAATTTTTCCCTTTTCTCATATACAAAGACTGCTATATGTCCTAGTACAGTTATATTACTACTTCCCTCAAGAGAAGAACTACTAGGGGCTTTCAGGAGGATTCTAAAATGATCACTAATACTACTTAAAGTCCTAAGGAAACTACTTAGTAACTCTGAGCTTTTGTTTCTTCATATGGCAAAAAAAAGTCTCTATAAAAATGTTCAATAATCATATGGACATTAGGATCAAATAATAAAATATAGTAGAAAAGATCTGAGAAAACATAAATGTCTGAGTTATTTTTAAATTCTTCCTAATTTAATAATCACAACATTGGGCTGGGCAAAACAGAATATGTTAAGTAATTCATAAGACCTACTTAAATGCAAAGTGCACTTTACGCAGGATTTTACAGGATAATGTCAGCCTACCACTTGCAGTTCTATGTGAGAGGGGAATTTAATTATTATACATTTTAAAAAGAGATTGGAAAAGGTAAATTGGGTATGGCTGGAAATCAGTATGCTAATGGAGTAGGCTTTGTTGGGAAAAAAAATGACACCTCATTCAGTTCCGCTTCTATAACAGAATATCATAAACTGGATGGCTTATCAACAAAAATATCCCACAGTTCTGGAAGCTGAAAGTTTGGGATAAGGGTACCAGCATGGCTGGGGTTTGGTGAGGATCCTCTTTGAGTTTATAAACGTCCAACCTTTGTTTGTGTCCTCCCATGGTGGAAGGAGGGCTAGCAAACTTTTCAGTCTTTTTTCTAAGGGCACTGGTCTCATTCATGAGGGATTTACCCTCATTATCTGAAAAACTCTCAGTGGACCCACCTAATATCATCATATTCGTGGTTAGGATTTCAAATTCTGAATTTTGGGGTGACATAAAGATGTAGTTCATGCTAGATGAGTTTATCTCTGCAGATAATTATGTTCCTGACTTCCAACTGTGCTGAACAGTAAATAAAATGTGTTTCAATTTCTCAGTAGACTTTATCTATAGAATTAAGATGGTGATGTCAATGGCAATTTACTTCTAGAAACATATCAGCATGAAAATGGTGACTTGAAATTATAAAATATTTATAACATACCCTAAAATGACTTGCAATTTCTTAGTGGTTGTATTATTATTCAAAATTCCAAAGTGATTTCAATTAAGGATCATCACTCATGAAACATTATAAAAATTAATTTTGGCTTTTCCTCACATAAATCAGAAACTTTCATCAAGGAGTTTCATTTCCATGATAGCAATAAACTAAAAATAAGTCATGATTGAAAATTAAAATGGTCATAAGAGCATGTTAATTTGCGTAGGTTGTAATATCAAATATTGTTCTCCATCTTTTCCTTGTGAATACTAAATATGTTCAATGCAACAGAGAATATAAGATCTGATGTATCACTTTTAAACTAAAGGTAAAGTAGAGTAGCTTCCTTAAATATAAACAAAAAAAGGAGTTAGTATATAGCTTACTCAAGATTTAATTATATTCGTATTTAAATTTCCTCACCAAAACCAAAACCTCACCTAGTGCCAAATTCTTATTTCTATTACCATATTCCGATAAAATAAACCAGGGATTCTTGGATAAACGTCTGATTTTAGGGGAAGAACATACTCAAGATGATCCAATGGAACAGCTTTAGTGCCAAGAAACATAGCAGTGACATACACGTATACACAGAGTATATGTCAACAGGATACAGAAACTATCTAAAAACTAATAGTAGCCAAAACTAGAAAAATGATTGGGTTATAATTTAAAGTATAAAATTCATATCTATGTGACCATGCTGATATAATGTTTGATTAAATAAAGAAATGAGAATTTTAAAAATCTTCCATATAAAGAAATTCAAAATATTTTATGTGGATATTCTGTCCTCAGTAGGGAGCTAGGACATAATTCCCTATTCCTTAAGTGTGGTATATGGTGACTTCCTCCCAAAAAGTACAAATGGAAAGAGGTGGAAAGAGGACCTTTACAGTGCAGAAACTCACAGACACTTAGCCAGGAGATTAAGGTGAAGATCAACAGTGATAAGTGATGTTGGTAAGATGTACTTTTGATATAATTTCATAGGAATGACAATTTACCCCTGTTGTCTTTCCCTTCAAAACTTAACCTCAGTCTAATCACCAAAAGACTATAAGACAAATTGAAATTGAGGTATATTCTACAAAATATCTAAGCAGTACTGCACACTACTGTCAAAATCATCAAAACCAAGAAAACAGTCTAAGAAACTGTCACAGCCAAGAGGCACCTAAGGAGACATGCTACCAAAATCCAATATGACATCCTAAATGAGGTGCTGAAAACAAACAAACAAAAAAATGGCATTAGGTTAAAAACTATGATAATTTTTTTAAAGTATGGACTTTAATAATAACATATCAATATTGGTTCATTAATTGTAAGAAATGTTCCATATTTACTTAAGATATAAATAATAGGAGAAACTGATTATGAGATACATGGAAACTCTCTATATTATCTTTGTAATTTTTCTGTGAATCTGAAACTATTTTAAAATTAAAAGTATATTAAGAAGAAAAATAACAAAAATTCCAAAAGATACATTAAATCAAATTCTACTTACATATATTCTATAGCACATATACATACATGTGTATAATTGATATATACACTTCAGATGGTAAATTTTCACCTGCTCATTTATTTAACTTTACTTTCTTTAATATATTAGAGACAGAATTACAGAGGATTGTACTATGATTTTAAAGACTGGAAAAACACCCATTCCTTTGTGTCTCTTTTTAGTGACTTTTATATTATTATGTCTCAAAATTAACTGTTGGAACTTGTCTGGTCATTGCAGGGAGAGGATGAGAAATAGCTTCTGTTTTAGTAGCTTGGGTTATTTAGAGCCAACTACCATGGATTTTAGAAATCACTTGAAAATAAATCTATGTCTTAAGACTTCAAACTATAGACAGTCAACGAAAAGAAATCAGTGGGTATATTTAAACTTCAACATAATGCACTTCGGTGCTTAGGTGATGGAAGAAGAGTATAGGTGGGATGGGGCAAGAATGCTCTCCAGGTGCTGTTTCATTTCCACCTTGCATTTTTTGAAAAATCACCATATGGTATAAGCAAATGGAAACACTAACTGGATGGGTCAGAGTGTTATTATTACTTTACCTAAAGGTAATCTTTAGTGATTAGTGCCTCATGGATTTTACTATGTAACGAAAGCAGATGTTAAACAAACACTAAAGTCACCAAGTAGCATATGCAATTTCAAAGAGACCTGTGTAGTTCATAGACTTTCCATTCTACTTTATACATACATGCATGTATATATACGCATGTGTACACTGCAGAAAGTGAATTTTCATCTGTGTTCATTAATTTAACTTTAACATTTTAGAGATGGAGTTATGGAGGATGGTACTAACATTGTAAAAATTGGAAAAATAGGCATCTCTTTGTGTCTCTTTTTAAAGACTATATTTGAGCCAGCCAGTTGCCAATTATTTTGCTATTTAAAGAAATCATGTGGCTAAAACAGAAATCTCTCTTAAATCAATTTCTTTAGTAGCTCCAACTGAATGAAAACATCAAAGTATCTAAATGCAGTAAGAAGTCTGGATTTCCAGTGAGGTGGAGGAGAAAATAACCTTTCCGCCTTTAAGCATAACATATGCTGTTACTTGAAAGAAAAAAAGGTCTCAGAGGTATCCCAATACAGTGTCCTATAATTAAACTCAGATGTAGGTTTGACCCTTACACTCTTACTTCCCTCAAGATACTTGGAAAAAGAGTAGATTGAAGGCATTAAAAGGTTAACCTGTGCTGGTTGCTTTGGAGGATGAGCCTTATGTTTTTACACAGAGGTGCCTGTATCAGTCATTTTAGCGGAATTTGTTTTCTTAGGCATCCCAGGTCAGTGATAGCACTCTAAGTGTTCATAACTCTTTTGCATATGTGAAATATGACTGAAGTCATATTAGCAAAAATTATTTGTGGAATTTCAAGGAAGAATTTTCCTTTTAGGATATAAACAATGGATCAAATCTACATTCCTTGTGGCTGATTTGTTTTAAAACCTTCATATTTTTGTTTAGATGTATATAATAAATTCAAATGTATGGGTTCTACAGCCAATTCAGGTCTCTCTTGATAAAGATGATCATTTGGCATCAAAATTACATGGATTGTTTCTATCTTCTGCCTAAATTCCTGCATTTCCACTTGTGT
The DNA here is from genome assembly GCF_009761245.1 of Sapajus apella. Classification (NCBI taxonomy): domain Eukaryota; kingdom Metazoa; phylum Chordata; class Mammalia; order Primates; family Cebidae; genus Sapajus; species Sapajus apella. Next base: position 45,452,749 of record NW_022436947.1, on the reverse strand, counting down.
TGTGCCTGTGAACCAGCACCTAAGTATAAGGGCATATGCAAACACCTTTTTTTTTTTTCTTTTTTTTTTTCTTCCACACAAAAAAATGGAATACATGTGCAGAATGTGCAGGTTTGTTACATAGGTATGCATGTGCCACAGTGATTTGCTGCACCTATTGACCCATCCTCTAAGATTCCTTCCCTCACCTCCCACCTCCCAACAGGTCATGGCGTGTGTTGTTTCCCTCCCTGTGTCCATGTGTTCTCAATGTTCAACTCCTATTTATGAGTGAGAATATGTGGTATTTGGTTTTCTGTTCCTGTGTTAGTTTGCTGAGGATAATGGCTTCCAGCTTCATCCATGTCCCTGTAAATGACATGATCTCATTCCTTTTTATGGCTGCATAGTATTCCGTGGTGCATATGTACCCTGCATTTTCTTTATCCAGTCTATCATTGATGGGCACTTGGGCTGGTTCCATATCTTTGCTATTGTAAACAGTGCTGCTGTAAACATTATGTGTGCATGTGTCTTTATAGAAGAACAATTTATATTCCTTTGAGTATACACCCAGTAATGGGATTGCTGGGTCAAATGGTATTTCTGGTCCTCGATCTCTGAGAAATTGCCATACTGTCTTCCACAATGGTTGAACCAATTTACATTTTCACCAACAGTGTAAAAGTGTTCCTATTTCCCCAAAGCCTTGCCAGCAACAGGAAATAGCATCATTGTTTCCTGATTTTTTAATAATCACCATTCTGGCTGGCATGAGATGGTATCTCATTGTGGTTTTGATTTGCATTTCTCTGGTGATCAGTAATGTTGAGCTTTCTTTCATATGTTTGTTGGCTGTGTAAATGTCTTCTTTTAAGAAGTGTGTTCATATCCTTTGTATCACTATTTGATGGGGTTGTTTTTTCTTGTAAATATGTTTAAGTTCCTTGTAAATTCTGGATATTAGACCTTTGTCAGATTGGTAGATTGCAAAAATTTTCTCTCACTCTGTAGGTTGCCTGTTCACTCTGATGATAGTTTCTTTTGCAAAAGTTTTCTCTCACTCTGTAGGTTGCCTGTTCACTCTGATGATAGTTTCTTTCGCTGTGCAGGAGCTCTTTATGTTTTTTTGTTTGTTTTGTTTTAAATGCAAGCACAAGTTTAATGCACAGTATCAGAGAGGAGAAAGGGTTGAACATCTTAGCTCTCAAAGATTCTAGGAGGAGTTCCAGAGCCAGGACACAGGTGTGCAGCAAAGCAGCAAGTGCAGGTATATCTCGTTTAATTACCTTTCACTTTCTTATGCTTCGCAGATATTGCATTTTCTACAAATTGAAGGTTTGTGACAAACCTGCATTGACTAAGTCTTTTGACACCATTTTACAACAACACATGCTCACCTGCTCTCTGTCACATTTTGGTAATTCTTACAATATTTCAAATATTTCTAGTATTACTGTGTTAATGGTGATTTGTGCCAGGTGATCATTAATGTTACTATTGTAACATTATTTTTTCTGTACTATATTGTTTTGCACTACCATAAACCATGGACCACGTCCCTATAAGATAGCAAAATTAATCAATCAATGTGTGTGTTCTGACTGCTCCACCCACAAGCCATTTCCCCTTTTCTCTCTCTCTCTCTCTCTCTCTCCTCAAGCCTCTCTATTCCCTGAGACACAACAATATTGAAATTAGGACGCATTGATAACCCTACAATGGCCTCTAAGAGTTTAAGTGAAAGGAAGAGTCACAAGTCGGTCTCTTTAAATCAAAAGCTAGAACTAATTAAGTTTAGCAAAGAAGGCATGTCAAAAGCCAAGATAGGCTGAAAGCTAGGCCTTTTCTACCAGCCAGTTGGCCAAGTTGTGAATACAAGGGAAAAGTTCTTGAAAGAAATTAAAAGTGTTACTCCAGCAAAAGTACAAATGATAAGAAAGCAAAACACTTGATATAGTTTGGATGTTAGTCCTCTTCAAATCTCATGTTGAAATGTGATTTCCAGTATTGAAGGTGGGGCCTGGTGGGAGATGACTGGATCATGGGCTTGGATCTTTCATGAATGGTTTAGCACCATTCCCCTGTGAGTTATTGCTCAGTTAGTTCACACAGGACCAGGTTGTTTAAAAGTCTGGGACCTCCTCCTTCTCTCTCCCTTGCTCCCACTCTCGCCATGTAATGTACTGGCTCGCCATATCTTCTGCTGTGATTGGAAGCTTCCTGAGGCCCTCACCAGAAGCAGTTGTTGGTGCCGTGCTTGTATAACCTGCAGAACCATGAGCCAATTAAACCCCTTTTCTTAAATACACAGGCTCAGGTATTGCTTTATAGAAATGCAAGAACGGCCTAACACAAAACTTATTGCTATAGAAAGTTTTAGTGGTCTTGAATAGAAGACCAAACCAGTTACAACACTCCCTTAAGCCAACACCTAACCCAGAGTAAGGCCTTAACTTTTTCAAATTCCCTAAAGGCTAAGAGAGGTGAGGAAGCTGCAGAAGAGAAATTTGAAGCTAGGAGAGCAGGTTCATGAGGTTAAGGGAAAGAAGTCATCGCCACAACATAAAAGTGCAAGGTGAAGCAGCAAGTGCTGATGTAAAAGCTGAAGCAAGTTATCCAGAAGATCTAGCTAAGACCATTGACGGACATAAATGCACTAAACAACAGATTTTTACAAAACAGCCTTCTATTAAAAGAACATGTCATCTAGGACTTTCACCGCTAGAGAGGAGAAGGCAATGTCTGGCTTCAAAGCTTCAAAGGATAGGCTGTCTTTTAGGGGCTAATGCAGCTGGTTACTTTAAATTAAAACCAATCCTTATTTAACATTCCAAAAATCCTAGGTTCCTTAAGAGTTATGCTAAATCTACTCTGCCTGTGCTCTAAAAATGCAACAACAAAGCCTGAATAATACCACATCTGTTTACAGCATGATTTCCTGAATTTTTAAAGCCCACTATTGAGAATTACTGCTCAGGGAAAAAAAACAAACAAACAAAAAAAAACAAAGAAAACTCCTTTCAAAACGTTACTACTTCTCATTGCCAAAGCACCTGGTCACCCAAGCACTCTGATAGAGATATACAAGGAGATTCCTCTTGTTTTCATGCCTGATAATACAAAATCTATTTTAAGACCCATAAATCAAAGAGTAATTTTGACTTTCAAGTTTTACTACTTAAGAAATACGTTTTATAAGGCTAAAGCTGCCATAGATAGTGATTCTTCTGATGGATTAAAAACCCTCTGGAAAGGATTCACCATTCTAGATGCCATTAATAACATTTGTAATTCATGAAAGGCAGTTAAAATATCAACATTAATGAGGGTGTGGAAGAAGTTTATTCCAACCCTCATGGATGATATTGAGGGGTTTAATCCTTCAGTGGAGTAACTGCAAATACTATAAAAATAGCAAGAAAACTGGAGTTAGAAGTGGAGCTTGAAGATGTGACTGAATTACTATAATCTTATGATGTAACTTGAATGAATGAAGAGTTGCTTCTTATGAATGAGCAAAGAAAATTGTTTCTTGAGATGGAATCTACTCTGAGTAAGATGCTGTGAACATTGTATCTTCATTCTCATTGGTTTCAAAGAACTTATTTATTTCTGCCTTAGTTTCGTTATTTACCCAGTAGTCATTCAGGAGCAGGTTGTTCAGTTTCCATGAAATTGTGTGTTTTTGAGTGAGTTGTGAATAGGAGTTCATTCATGATTTGGCACTCTGCTTGCCTATTGTTGGTATAAAGAAATGCTTGTGATTTTTGCACATTGATATTGTATGCTGAGACTGCTGAAATTGCTTATCAGTTCAAGAAGTTTTTGGGCTGAGATGACAAGCTTTTCTATATAAAAAATCATTTCATCTGCAAACAGAGACAATTTGACTTTCTCTCTTCCTATCTGAATATCCTTTATTTCTTTCTCTTGCCTGATTGCCCTGGCCAGACTTCAATACTGTGTTGAATAGGAGTGGTGAGAGAGGGCATCCTTGTGTTGTACTGGTTTTCAAAAAGAATGCTTCCAGCTTTTGCCCATTCAATATGATATTGGCTGTGGGTCTGTCATCAATACTCTTAGTATTTTGAGATATGATCCATCAATATCTAGTTTGAGAGTTTTTAGCATAAACGGCTGTTGAACTTTGTGGAAGGCCTTCTCTGCATCTATTGAGATAATCATGTGGTTTTTGTCACTGATTCTGTTTATGTGATAGTTTACATTTATTTATTTGTGTATGTTGAGCCAGCCTTGCAGCCAGATGAAGCCAACTTAATTGTGGTGGATAAGTTTTTTGATGTGCTGCTGAATTCTGTTTGCCAGCATTTTATTGAGAATGCTTGCATCAATGTTCATCGGGAATATTGGCATAAAGTTTCCTTTTTTAATTGCATCTCTTCCCAGTTTCAGTATCAGGATGATGCTGGCTTCAAAAAATGAAGTCACTTTTTTTTTTCAATTGTTTGGAATAATTTCAGAAGGAGGGGTACCAACTCCTTTTTGTACTCAGCTGTGAATACACCTGGTCCTGGGCATTTTTGGTTGGTAGGCTATTTATTACTACCTCAATTTCAGAGCTTGTTATTTGTCTATTCAGGGATTCAACTTCTTCCTGGTTTAGTCTTGGTATGGTGTATACATCCAGGAATTTATCCATTTCTTCTAGATTTTTTAGTTTATTCCTGTAGAGGTGTTTATAGTATTCTCTCATGATAGTGTGAATTTCTGTGGGGTCAATTGTGATATCCCCTTTATAATTTTTATTGTGTCTATTTTATTCTTCTCTTATTGGTCTAGCTAGTGGTCTATCTATTTTGTTAATTTTCTCAAAAAAAAAAAAAAAACAGTGCCTGGATTCTTTGATTTTTTGGAGGGTTTTTTGTGTTTCTATCTCCCTCAATTCTTCTCTTATCTATTTCTTGTCTTCTGCTAGCTTTTGGATTAGCTTGTTCTTGACTCTAGCTCTTTTAATTGTGATGTTAGGGTGTCAATTTGAGATCTTTCTAGCTTTCTGATGTGGGCATTTAGTGCTATAAATTTCCCTCTTAACACTGCTTTGGCTGTGTCCCAGAGATTCTGGCACATTGTCTCTTTGTTCTCATTGATTTCAAAGAATTTCTTGATGTCTGCCTTAACTTCATTATTTACCCCAGAGTCATTCAGCAGCAGGTTGTTCAATTTCCAGGAAATTGTGTGGTTTTGAGTGAGTTTCTTAATCCTGAGTTCTAATTTGATTGCACTGTGGCCTGAGAGACTGCTATTATTTCAATTCTTTTGCATTTGGTGAGATGTGTTTTACTTCCAATTATGTGGTTGATTTTAGAATAAGTGCCATGTGACATTGAGAAGAATGTAAATTCTGTTGATTTGGGGTAGTGAGTTCTGTAGATGTCTACTAGGTCCACTCTATCCAGAGGTGAGTTCCAGTCCTGCATATCCTTGTTGATTTTCTGTTTTGTTGATCTGTCTAATATTAACAGTGGGGTGTTAAAGTCTCCCAATATTATTGTGTGAAAGTCTAGGTCTTTTTGCAGGTCTCTAACAATTTGTTTTATGAATCTGGGTACTTCTGTATTGGGTGCATATATATTCAAAATAGTGCTTCTTGTTAAATTGTTCCCTTTATCATTATGTAATGCCCTTCTTTGTCTTTTTTTGATTTTGGGGGGTTTAAAGTCTGTTTTGTTGGTGAATTGCAATTCCTCCCTTTTTTTTATTTTTATTTTATTATTTTTTTTTTTGCTTTCCATTTGCTTGGTAAATATTCCTCCATCCCTTTATTTTGAGCCTGTGTGTGTCTTTTCACATAAGATGGGTCTCCTGAATATAGCACACTGCTGAGTCTTGATTTCTTATCCAGTTTGCCAATTTGTGTCTTTTAATTGGGGCACTTAGCTCATTTACTTTTAATGTTAATATTGTTATGTGTGAATTTGATCCTGTCATCAGGATGTTATTTGGTTATTTTGCACAGTAGTTGATGCACTACCAGTTCTTTCATAGTGTCATTGCTCTTTATATTTGGGCATGTTTTTGCAGTGGCTGGTACCATTTTTTCCTTTCCATATTTAGTACTTCTTTCAGGAGCTCTTGCAGGGCAGGCCAGGTGGTTACAAAATCCCTCAGATTTTGTTTGTCTGGCAAGGATGTTATTTCTCCTTCACTTATGAAGCTTAATTTGGCTGGATATGAAATTCTGGGTTAAAAATTATTTCCCTTACGAATGTTAAATATTGGTCCCTAATCTCTTCTGGCTTTTAATGGTTCTGCTGAGACGTCTGCTGTTAGTCTGATGGGCCTCCTTTTTTAGCTATCCTAGCCTTTTTCTCTGGCTGCCCTGTACAATTTTTCCTTCATTTCAACCTTGGAGAATCTGATGATTATGTGTCTTTGGGTTGACCTTCTCATGGAGTATCTTAATGGTGTTCTCTGTGTTTCTTGAGTTTGCATGTTGGCCTGTCTTGCTAGGTTAGGGAAGTTCTCCTGAATAATATCCTGATGTTTGTTTTATAGCTTGTTTCCATTCTCCCATCTCCTAATACTCCAATCAATCATAGGTTCAGTCTTTTTATGAAGTCCCAAATTTCTTGGAAGCTTTGTTCATTCCTTTTCATTCTTTTTTTTCTATTCTTGTCTGCATGCCTTATTTCAGTAAGGTGGTCATCAAACTCTGGTATCCTTTCTTCCACTTGGTTGATTCAGCTTTTGATACTTCTATATGTTTCACAGACTTCTCATGCTGTGTTTCTCAGCTCCATAAGGTCGTTTATGTTTCTCTCTAAATTGGTTATTCTAGTTAGCAACTCCTATAACCTTTTATCGAGGTTCTTAGCTTCTTTGCATTGGTTTAGAACATGCTCCTTTAGCTCATTATAGTTTTTTTAATTACCCATCATCTGTAAACTCCTTCTGTTAATTTGTCCATCTGATCTTCCATCCAGATCTGCACCCTTGATGGAGAGACGCTGTAATCATGGAGAAGATGACTTTAACTTTCTGGGTTTTCAGCATTTTTTCATTGATTCTTTCTCATCTTTGTGAGTTTGTCTAGTTTCAGTCTTTGAGGCTGCTAACCTTTGAATGGGGTTTTGTGTGGGCCTTTTTTTGTTGTTAATGATGCTGTTGTCACTTTCTGCTTGTTTTTCTTTCAATAGTTTGGTCTCTCTTCTGCAGGGCTGCTGCAGTTAGCTTCACTTCAGGCCTTATTCATTTGACTAACTCCCGTGCCTGGAGATGTCATTCAAGGAGGCTAGCAAGCAGCAAAGATGAGTGCCTACTCCTTCTTCTGGAAATTCTGCACTCAAGGGGCACCAAACTGATGCCAATAGGAATGCTCCTATATAGGGTGTCAGACAACCCCTGTTCGACAGTCTCACCCAGTTGGGTGGCACGGGAAGCAGGACCTGTTCAATGAATGAAGCACTTTGTCCCTTGGTGGAGAGTCTGTGTTTTGCTGGAGGAAAAGCCACTTGTCTGGGCTGCCAGGATTCCTCAGAACTACCAAGAGGAGACGCTAAGTCTGATGGTCCACAGGGACTTTGGCCACTCCTACCCCTAGGGGCTCAGGCTCAGGGAGATCCAAATTCTGTCCCAAAGCCGCTGGCTGAGTTATTGGAGATCCTGCAAGGAAGCCCCTCCCCACCACTGAGGAAGGATGGTTCAGGGTTAGGCCTGAAGAGGCACTCTGGCAACAGACTGCCACAGCTGGTGGGTTAGGCTGTGGGGACAAGTCTTGGGACCAAGTCATCCAGTCTCCCTGGCTCCAGTAGGGGAAAAGCACAGCCTGGAGCTACAGATATGGGTGCAGCCCTTCACATACCCAGGGAGCTTAGCCTGTTATGCAGTTATGAGCCCCAGTGCTGGGTACTGCGCCTCCCCTCAGGAGCTCAAATAGCTTAGACTTAGACAGCAGGCAGCCACAGATGGTACCGGTCACCCCTTTCCCCAAGAGTTCTGTAGGCTTAAGGAGATTCCAGCTGTGAGGCTGTACGAATCTGCACATTCTGGGGTTGGGATGCTAGGCCCCAATGGCTTGGGTTCACAAGTGGTATCTTCTGACTCATGAGCAGCACAGTTCCATGGAAAAAGCACAATTTCCCTGGTGGGGTAGCCTGCTCAATCACTGGGTCCTTTGGCTGGTGGGAGGGGGTTCCCCTTCTCTGTGTGGCTCTCAGGTGGGCAATGGTACCACACTGCTCTTTCTTCTCTCTGTGGGTCATGCCAGCCTTCTAGTCAATTTTGATAAGAGAATCTGGATAAGTTGGTTGCCGGTGAAGGATTCACATGCTTATTATGTTGTTTTCCAATGGGAGCCTCCGAACACCACAGCTTCTAGTCAGCCAACTTTGGCCCGCCCTACTTTTTGGTTTTGAATCAAAGGAAGCAGATGCTTTTTTTTGCAAAGTTCTGATGTTTACATTATGGATCACTATAATCAATGCTAACAGGACTCATGTGTCTAATTCTTTGCACCAGTGTATACAAGCAAAAAACAAGTTCAGTAATAGTAAATTATCTTAACCTCTCTCAGGAAATACGAATAGTTTCATATAAGAAAGTGGCTGTGTGAGTCAAAAGCATAAAAATGCCAGCCATAAATAAAAGTGAAAAACCCTCATCCCCCCTGGATAAAATAACATTACATTCCTAAGACATTGACTAGGGACAGACAATTTCTTTGGAGATTTGTTTGGTACAAGAGTAGAGAGAAAATGAATTTAAATAATTTATCATCACATTGCCCCAAATCACAACCTTGAACATAAAAGGAAAAAATCTACTTTCAAATCAATTTCGCATTGACAAGTGGGGAAACTGGTACTCTGACAGGATGTGTTATCTTTGGCAAAGATTTACACATCTCAAGATGACTGCTTCTTATATGTGATATTTTTATAATCTACATATTTGTTCTTAATTTTAGAGTTAAAAGATTAACTCAATACAAATGACCAATATCATAAAATGGAGTTACGGATTTCATGTGATTAATTCAGCTACTATTACTTTTTAAGTGATGTTTAAAGAATTAACCTGCTTGATTACAGTATTTTCACACATCTAAATTAAAAACAGAAATAGTACTTTTACTCCACAGTTTTAATAATGAAATTTGAAAACTATACTTTATTAGTCATGCTTTTGAAGTAAAGATCAATAACATAAGTTTGCTCCTAAGTCTGACCATGAAAATGAAGGATTGAAAATAAAATAAATAAAATCAGTTCTATTGTTTTGGTTGTTTTTACAGGGGACAAATTACAGCTTTTGCACTCAAGGAAACTCCAGATTGTCACTGGCTATGAAAAGACCACTTTGACATTACTGCTGTTTTCTTATCTGTCAAATGCATTTAATCACACTCACCTTAGTCTACTGTATGTTGTTTGGCTTAACAAATTAATGGCTCTAAAGTGCTTTGAAAATATAAATCTCTATATAAATAATAAAACATTATTATAGCCTTGGGAAAAGTCTGAGGAAAGGGGGACTAAAGAGTAATGACGTCGTCTAGGACTGTAAGGATTTTAAAAGCAGTATTTTACCTGGTTACTTTTTACTTTCATATGGAATCTTCTCAGAACAACCTAAAAATTAAAAGCAGTTATATTGTATAATTTAAGACTATACAAGCAGTTATAATTGAACCATGATGTAAAAGGCTATCCACTTCAGCCTATATTATTATTATAGAATTAAAGCAACAGGACCTCTTCCATTCCTTTTAAAAGCTATACGCTCATTCATGTATTATTTTGTGTGTACATATCCTCAAACTAAGAAATACTTGATGACATGGGAATAAAATAGCTAAAATTATGGTTTCTGGTCTCAAGAAGCTTTCAACCTCATCAGAGAGCTAAATGTGTACAACATTTTTTAAATAAACATTTGGATGTGCTAAATAATTTTAAGGATATTTTGAAGAGATTATCTTAGAATTGTAAAAGAAATTGAGATATTTATGACACTGATGTTGTAAGGGAAGATAGATATGTAGGCAAGCTCTAGCTCTGGAATATTTTTTATTAATGATTCAGCACTAAATCTGAGCCCTGAAATAGATTAGACTTGGAAATGAAAAGACAACTTGCAAGATATTCATGGCAAGAAGAGTAGCTTGAACAAAGAAGAGGAGAAAAAAAAAAAACAAACATATTTAGGAAGTAAATGGTTTGGAAGTTTGGGATGTGTCAAACTAGGTAGTAGGTGATAAAGCTCTAAAGATAGGTTGGCGCCAGGTTGTGTAGGCTCTTAAATGACAGTCTAAAACAACTGGGCTTTATTTAGTAGGAAATTGTAAACTACTTCTTAAGCTCAAATAAACATTTTTGTTAGGAAAAAATAAGACATTTTATTCAAGATGGAGTTATATATAATTCATTTAGAAATGTCCTTCCTGCCTGTAGTTAGAAAAACAAATAATCTGACTGTCAATTTGACACTAGGCTTCTGATAACACATGATGATGACTGTTAAACTAAGGTTATAATTAGTAGGAAAAGGCAAACAACTAAACTATTCTTAAAGTTTAACAGAAAGTTATCTTTAAGTAGCAACTCTTTACTTATGAAAATAAATTAGATTTGTCCATGAGTCTAAATTATTGACACCATAGAAATGTCTATGGAATTTAAATTTTAAGAGTATTTCTTTACATCATTGCCGAACTTGAGAAACATTTAATTTTTTTCACATTTAAGAGATGGTAGAATTTGAAAAGCAAGGTCCTGACTTCCATGGTTTATTATCCTTCAACCAGTCATAGTAGCAACAACTTTCACTTTGGAAAATTTTATTTGAAGCGATATTGAATTGAGTTGGAAAACACCTTAGAAATGATTTGATCTAGGCTTCTTGTTTGTAGATGAGAAAATTAAAAGCTAGAGAAAGATATGGACCTGTTCAAGGTAACATAGAAAGATACGTGGCCATCAAACCCAGAGATATTTTCTTCAAGTCAATGATTTTTCAATTCAAATAATATTCTAGGCAATATTTTAAAGTACCAGCTTTGTTTTGGGTTCAGACAAATACAATATTTTTCTTCAATCTGATAGCCTTGAAAATGGGCTTTATTAATTATGTCAGTAAAGTTGATTTTAAATATTAACAAGTTGTACTTTTGGGATTTCTGCTTTATATCCTCTCCTCTAAAATAAAGCAGCTATTATTTATGCAACTTTCCAGTACATATTCTAAAGGAATATTTGTCCTTATTAGCTTAAACCTATGCATTATTTATTTTCCTAATTATATAACAAATGAAACAATGGTTTTGCACATATTTTTGAATATATATTCAAATACATATTTGAATTATATATATATATATATAATTTATAAATTGCTGTGGCATATTTAGAATATTTGCTTCACCAGCTGATTTAAACATTTTATTTGGATTTTAACATAGGTTCCACAAAGGAAAGGCTAATGGGCAATAGTTTTTCATTTTTAATAGGAAGGATTTAAGTCTGGCTTAGGATTTCAGGAATCAGGAATCTTTTATACAATAATAAGATTAAGTTGGTTATGAAAGGTTTTTTGATGATATGTGGTTCTTAAATGTATAATTAGTTATCTTACACAAGTATCATCAGGTTTAACTTTGCTTACTGATTTTATTTTGTTGTGATTGACTGTTTTTTATAGATTTTTTATTAATTCGAATTTCGTATTATTTTCCTAGGATGGCACCTTGTAGCCCTAAAAATGTGTAATTCTACTTGCTATACAATTGTTCTACATTGTTTTATTTTGGAGCATTTTAGCTATATCCCAATATTATATAGTCCAGTACATGCATATTGAATGTAAGTCCAGACTGTTGCTCCTGTAATAGGTTACCCTAAACTTAGTAGCTTAAAACAACAGAAATTTGTTATCTTACTATTTCAGAGTCCAGAAGTTTGAAATTGGTTTTACTAGGCCAAGATCAAGCTGTCAACAGGGATGCATTCCTTCAGGAGGTTCTAGGGGATAATCAGTGTCCTTTCCATTTTTGCTTCAAGAAGCCGATTGCATTCATTGGCTTGTGACCCCTTTCCCCATCTTCAAAGCCAGCAGAATAGCATTTTGAAATCTAAATCACATCCTCTGACTCCCTGCTTTCATCTTCCCATCCACTTCTCTGACTCTTTTAAGAAATCTTAAATTGCATTGGGCCACCTCGATAACACAGGCTCATCTACCCATTTCAAGTTCCTTAATTTGGTCAAAGACTCTTCCACAATGCAAGGTAACATAAGCACAGGTTCAAAAGATTAAGATGTGGACATCTTTGGGGAGCTATTACTCTGTCTACCACAGTATTTCTTGTATACATACTTTTTACTAATTATAGTAATTCTTCCTGGACAATGTTATATTCATCTCAAATTTCCCTGACTTAAACATTATCTAAAAAATAAGCTTTGCTGGACTTAAAAAAAAACAGATGCCAGGAGCTATCCCAAACTTTAGTTTAAAACAGGAAAGACAATTATTTTCTTTAGGCAGGGGTTACTTTACCATCAAACAACATATATAACATGTGTAATAACTTTTATTTTTTATTTAACTAAGAAAGAACTAAAATGCATATTTATAAAGAATATATATTCTTTCTGTATAATATGAACAATCTCTTTCTTTGCAGACACACACAGACATACATACAAGTTAATATTTTGTTACATTTTCAAATTTTCTTTACCAACTTCCATTATTCAAACTGCTTTGCTTTTATAGATTCAAATTTTCTAATCCTATAATGAATAGTAAAACTCAGTACTTTTCACAAATAAAAGGTCAGTGAATATTTAAAAGACTTAGTCTCAGCTATGTGTTCAGTGTTTATTACATGCACTACTCAATCATAGGAATCATAGGGAAAATAGAGTATACATTAAAAGTTTCTGGGGAAAACTATGCAGATACTCAAGCAGCCGACATAAATTCAGTAAAACAAGATATGCATCAACTTATGAGCAGGGTGGTCTGTGGTTGGTGTTTATCAGGAAAGGCATCTTGGAAAACGTTCTGCAGAAAGTATTATTAGAGTGAGAGGGTTGGGCTGAGTGAATAAAGACGGCAGTTCTCATAGTAGCTGAATGGTATAGCTAAGAACTTCAAGGCTTCAAGCAGAGGACTAATGGAAAAGTGGCAAACATGCCTATTTAGTGGAATGGAAAAGACCAGCTAATGTTGCAACAAAAATAGAGGTTCTATTGTTAAGGGCAAATATAAGAAAAATCCATAAGTCTATTATTAAATAATTGGGTTTAATCTTCAAACTAATATAATGATTCGGTATATGTTTCGTGATTTTTCATATTCAAAGGATGAATCAGCTAGGAAGATTTGAAAAGAGCATTGCATTATGGAGCCCAATATGTAATTTGACAGAAAAGTTCAAACCAAGTTGGGAGTGGGAGTGAAAGGAAGAAGATTAGAAAGTGAAAGGAGATTAGACTGTTACCATGATGCCACTGTAGTATAACCAGAGCTTGCATTTAATGGTGGAGGAAAGAGAAAGGGAGGCAGATCCAGCTAATATTACACACAGACACACACACACACACACACATTATATCCCTCTTCTATGGAGAGCCCTTCTAAGGATGAAAATAACCATCACAACTTCATTACAAGTGAAATATCCTCAGTTGTCTAAATCACCAAAACAAAGCATTCATATTCTTCACCATCTTGGTGTAATTCTTTATACTGCTCAATGTACTATAGATATATTCGTGTTATTCATTTGTCTCAGTGTGCCATCATTTTCCTTTATACTTCACTGGCTCCAGAGATTTTTCTCTAAAACATTTTGTTAAACTTATCAGCTTTCTCTACATTAATATTGATCAGCAAAACCACTGCCTTTTAGTCAACACCTTACACTTTCCATAATTAAAGTAGATACTTAACTTCTGATAAAATGAGACTTTAGTTCAAGCTGCAATATGAACACCTGTGAGTCTGGGACTCCGGAAATCTGAGAATCGTGCCCACACTTAATCATCATTTACACTTCCCATCTTTAGTGCTCAGCTGTGAGAGCCCAGCCAGTGACCGGCTGAAGACTTTTCCAGTAAAACAGAGGAGACATAAACCAGGGCACATCAAATATGCTTAACAAGAGCCGTCTCTCCAGCTGTCAATGAGCCACGCCACACTGAAGATGCACAGTAGGAGGCTCTCCTATCGCTGACATTTGACTAGTTAAGAGTGTTTGGTTAAACATTTTGAAAAGTGATAGGTGAATGGGGTCTTTAGTTGAAGTTATGGGTCAAATTCCAGGCTTGCAGTAGCACATAGGAGACAGAGAAAAATAAATTGCTGGGCTTTCAAGTCTGTAAATACATAAAATACTTCATGGTATGATTGAAAGCTAAGCTCTTTTTTATAAGTCGACGTAAGTAAAAATTATTGTTAAAGTTAAAGCTACCAAAATTTATTGTCGGTAAAATATTGACAAAGAAAAATATAAAGAGATGAATCTCAAAGATAAAGCAGGTTGTAAACCTGAGAGTAAAGAAAACACCTTCCCCTCTTACCTTATCTTAATGCCTTGAAACATGGTGATTTATCTTAACACTCTCTTCCTGTCCTCTTATTCATGATATGTATAAAGATATCCAAAATAATACAAAACACTTAAGAAAAATGCCTTAACTAGAAATACATTTATTTTATACTCCCTTTTGGGGGAAAAAATGATAGGGGAGATTTGGCTACTATAAACATATATTTCTTGTATATTTTTTTATCATGTAGATACAATTTCTAGATTTTATAGGTATCTATACATTTAAAGTTAACATATATGTGGAGATACGTTTGTATTTATGTATGTATATCACACATATATATGGAAGGAAGTGATAGTTAATGTATTAATGACATATTTTAGGTATTATTGAAGTATGAAAAATATACCATTATTAACTAAAAATTTTTGTTTTTCTAGAAAGTTTAAAACAGTATTAAATGTTGCTGCATAAATCATTTATTCATGGATTAAGTAGGTCTATTAATAAAAATGCCTTATAGGTTAGCACAATTTACAGATGTAAATATTTTCAAAACTGAATTTCATTTGACCCTCTCGATGACATTTAACCTTCAGTAGGCTTGTGGTTATTATTTTTCCTAATTTAGAGTTGAAGATAATGAATTTTGTAATAGCTTAGATGATTAGTAAGTGAGGAAGTATCCAAATTCAATTTTTCTGACTCACTAACCTGATCTTTTATCTACCTTATAATGCCACTTTTTGTTAAAAAGAGCATCATTTAAATACGTGATTCATCTGATAGTTTGCAGTCAGCAAGTCTTCAATAAAATGTCGTCTTAGGTTTGCAGTCTGTAAGTCTTGGTGGATAAAACTGTTGTATCTTCAGAAGAAATTGATATCTTCCTAAGTACCTAATTATAAATGTTCTAACATACTTCTGACATTTCTGTATAAATATAGTTTAGTTTTTAATTACTAATTAAAAATTACATATACATATTCGTTGTGTACAACAAGATGTTTTGAAATATATATACATTGTAGAATGGTTAAATTGAGCTAATTAACATATGTATTACCTCACATAATTATATTTTATGATGAGATATTCAAACAAATTTTTCATAATTATGATAGTGAGGAACCAAAAGAGCAGAAAAGCTAGAGCTCTTTCTGAAGAAATCTTTATTTTGAAACAAAATAACTTGTTTTTGTATTTTCACAAAAAATATTATTTCTTTTTAGATTATTCACAGGCTGGAAGGAAAAATAGCCCTGCTTTTTTGGGGACAGGTGAGGGTTAATTTTACGACTCAAGTGAAACCATTCAGAAACTATAACCCAGTCCATATGCTTGGCTTTTTGAAGTCTGCTTAGTACTCCATTAGGGATTCTCAATTTGTACTTCTCAATCTGATTTCGATAAGATGCAGGTTCCCTTCAGTGAGTTGACCTAGTGCAAACATGCATGGATTAATTCCATAATAAATTATGGGGGCAATAAAGCTTTCTAGACCAGTTTGCCTCTTAAGTAACAATCTTTTATGTTGCCTTATAAAACTGAACTTATGTTTTATTTGTAAGTCATTCTGGGCATAATAAACTGTTTGAATTTGGGGCACTTAGTTTGGGATGGAGCACATTCTTTCCTGGTGCATTATTTTATGATGGCTCTGGAGCTACTTATTAGTCAAAGCACCTGAAAGTTCCTTGAGGATGCTAACATTCAGTCAAAATAACATCACACCTAAAGGTGCATGGAAATACAGATTCCATATCATTCTGAACTCCAGCTGTTTTTCATCTATTTCTGTTTCTATTTATTTTATATATAGAGAAAGCCCACCATTTGCCATCCAGTGTTGTATGAGATCACTTTTCTTCAGTTTCGCATTAAGTTATATTGCATGGAATATGCACTTAGGCTTTTTATAAGATTGTTCTTAGGGTGAGTAAGCTCCTTCAGGCAAATAAGCAAAGATGTGAATTATCTGATCATATCCTGACAAACACTCTAGGTGGTAGAGATACCCAGAATACTAATTCTTGCTCTTTGTGGGAAAATTGTTTATTTGTTGTACTTCTTAATACCCTTTTTGTGCCACTGCATGTTGTTATCTTAATCACCAAGGAGACTTTTATTTTGCTCAGTTTTGAATTTGCTTTGACCAAATGTATCACAATTAGTAATCTCTGTAGCAAACCAAAGAGAATTTATAATAGCAAACCAACGAGAAAATGTAGTTTCTCTCCTCTCTTCACTATGTGGGTGGATTCTTTTAAAAGAAATCTATATTGGTGTTAAATAGTTTTCTTAATTTCCAAAATAAGTGGACCTGTTTCCCATACATAGAATCAGTAAATTTAGAAATAATTTGGAAATTATTAAGAAAGAGTTAAATGCATTTAACACCTATGAACTCATGGCAGAAATAGCCTATTCATAGTGAATGAACCACCTTTACTCCCATATGTTTTGTGGAGAAAAAAAAAGAAATAGAGTTACAGGCAGGCACAGTTCAAATTCACATCTACCACTCCAAACTTAGCTTCTCTTCTATCTGGAAAATGGAGATTCAGTTAAAAAATATCATCTTCTTTGCACATAGAATCTTTCATCGGAAATATTCGGCATAAAATGGCAGTTCTGTCTTCAAGGAATGCACGGACTACTTTCTTTTGTGAGTTCTGTCTCTCTAGCTTCACATAGCATTTGTGAAGATGAAATAAAACCGTATATCAAAATGCTTCAAAATTTGTGATGCAATACATAAATGGAAAGAACAAAGATATCAAGATGATATTAATTCAGGTCAACTTAATTCATTTAATTCAGATCCTTATTATTCACTAAATTTATTACATTGCTGTAGTTTTGTGATAATGACCATGAGCAGAAACAAGTACATCATCTTACATCACAACCAAGGACAAGGAGGGATGCTAGACCTGATCAAAGAAATAGCACTTATTAGGCATGTTCCATAGATAGTAAGCCTTTTACGGGTCACACCGGGTGGCTTTTAGGCTTTCACATTTGCTTCTCAGTGGTTTAATCTTTGTAAACTACCAGAGGGCTGCCATAACAAATTATTAATACAACAAACTGGGAAGTCTAAAACAACAGAAATTGATTCTCTCACACTCCTGGAGGCTAGATGTCTGCAATCAAAATGTTGATGGAGTCTTGTTCCCTCCAAAATCTTTAAGAAAGAATGCTACCATGTCTCATTTAGTCTCTGGTGGGTGGCAGCAATTCTTGATGTCCCTTGGCTTGTGGCAGCTTAACTCCAATTTCTAATTCTGTCCTGTCATAGCTTTCTTACCTCTGTGTGCCTGATCTGCCTGTATCCAAAGAACCCTCTTTTAAAGACAGCAGTCAATGGACTTAGAGCCCAGACTGAGCCAGTATGATCTCATCTTAATTTGATTACCTCTACAAGGATCCTATTTCCAAATAAGGTCACATTCACAGGTACTGGTGTTTAGAACTTCCAAATACCAGGTTTTGGGTAACACAATTCAATCCACAAGGAAGTTATAAGACTCAAAGTTTTTATGTGTTTTTAGATGGGAAGAAGCAATGTAGGCAATTGGAAACCTGCTACTAGAATTTAGGCCTTCCTTTAAGACAAAAACAAAACAAAACAAAAAACAAAAACAAGTCCTTCATATGGTTTTGCCCCAGACTTATTAGGTTTTCAGACTGGATTTGTGATACAGAGTAATAAAGCGAATTCATATGTAGGTCTTTGTCCTATGTATGTCAACGTTGATAGAAACATTATAAAATGATGAATACCCAGCTCATGATGGAACCAGGAGTTTGTATAATCCTATGTCCTGGCTTTCTGTGTTACAATTTTTTTCTTATTCTTAAAACTTGGTAAATAGGGTATAAGAGGACAGACAGACCAAACCAATAGAATCTCCATTATTTTTATAGTCCATGTTTTCCTATTTTTATTTATTTATTTATTTATTTTTAATAGAAATGAGGGTCTCATGATGTTGCCTAGGCTGGTCTGCAACTCCAGGGCTCAAGGGATCCTCCCACCTCAGCTTCCCAAAATTCTGGGATTACAATCTACTCAATGCTTTTCAGAAACATAAAATTATCACAAAAATTTCACTCTCAACTCAGTTCATCATAATTATTATCTCTTAATTGTTATTATTTCTGCATTAATGCTCCCTTTCAAAAATAGGTACAATGATGTGTCACAAGAAAACATGGCTATCACTTTGTTTAGAAAATATTATATTAATATGATACTCACATTACTTGCAGAATACCACCACAAATATAATTTTTTGGCCATTTGTTTTAAAAAATAATTATGATAGGTGGAAAAGCATAAAAACTAATAAAAACATGATTTATTATACTTGTCCAATAGAAATTTTTATGCTATTGAAAATTTTAAATCTGCAGTGTTAACTATAATAGCCATTATAGTAATATGTTAATATTAGCATACTGAAACTGTGTCATATTCATCTTTTAATGAGTATGTGTTTGCAACTTAATTAAGACTTACAGTATGCATTTAAAATATATAAATAAGTAAATTTAGGCTATGGTTGTAATTTTTTAGAATTCACATAATCAAAACATAGTAATAATTAGGCCATTTGTTCTGTTATTTGTGAGAATTTTAAATGCTTATTATTGCACAGTACTACATTTTATACAACCAGCTTAATTCAAGAGTTTGCTAGTTAATCATATAATTTAATATATAATAGCCAGATAATATATATATCTACTGAGCACTTAAAATGCATCTAGTACAAATGAGAAAGTGTATTTTATATTTTAGGTTTAATTTAGTTTAAATTAAAATATCCATATACAGATAGTGGTCAAGATACTGGATTTCATAGTTCTATTAGATTTGCATAAAGCTAAAGAGATCTGAGTGTGCCTTGGAATATATCACTCTTTAGATCTCCAAATGGGTTCAGTGCAGCAGTTTTCACAAATTGTTTTAAAAAAAAATTAGAAAAAATAATTTATCTTTGCTCATGATTGTTAAATGTCTTTCTTGAACAAAGGAAGCATTAAATTGAGTGGAATAAGAGGGAAAATGATGAATTATTTGGCTGTATCAAAATCATTAAAGAATAAAATTTGTTCTGGCACAATAACTATGTACGTTATAGCTCATTTAACTAACTGCTCATTATCCCAGGAAATGGAAAAGGATCTTGGTGTTCAAATCCATCTGGCTGACTAAAGGTCACTGAAGACAACTTAGAAAGCCAAGTGAAACTGATTATTTCCAAACAAATCAATGCTTACACCTAAAATTCTACTCACATATAAAGTCTCAACTGTCACCATTTCTATAGATACAGCAAAGTAATATTTAAAGAAAAAATTTATAAGTAAGTCATTTCCAGCCACAAAGAGTTTATTATTACTGTTTTCTGATATATAGTTAATATGTAAAAAATAAAATTTTCTCTTTTTCTTATCTCCAGACTATGGCAGAAACTGTACCATATTCATTCTAATGAATATCTGTTTTCAACTTAATTAAAACTTTATAGTATGCATTTAAAAATTTGAATAAGCAAATTTAGGCTTATGGTTGTTGATTTTTAGGTTTCACATAATCAAAACAGCAACAATTAGACCATTTTGTCCACTTGTTTGTGAGAATTTTAAATCCTTATGCCTGCACAGTACTACATTTTATACAACCAGTTTAATTCAAAAGTTTGCAAGTTGAATCTTTCCTGTAGGTCATTCTTCATGTTGTATTTGCTTCTTGAAGTTTCTTTTTTGACCTCATTTTATAAAATAGTTCTCATATTTCGTCATCCTTTTGGCATCAGAAGATGTAGGGAAAATTGCCAGGTAGGTTATAATTTAACACTATAAATTTAAAAAACGTATTTGTATTGCAAAAATATGGAAAGACAGTTGGAGATCTGACATAAAACATTGGAAATGTAAGAGGAATAATTCATGAAAAATGATGAGCTGAATGTCTTGTATGAGAAAAAGACATGTAAAAGTGTCATACATTTTTCATGAACTTACCAAGAGAATTCTATTGTGAAAATGCCATCCACACCATCAATTCTTCTTCACCTATATATAAAACATTACTTTCATAAGTTTAGTTTCCCAATTATATTCTCAAGTTTCCTGTTTTTAATTTTTAAATTTGTTGTTGTTGTTGTTGATTTGTTTTGTTTTGTTTCAGAGACAGTTCTCACTCTCTCAGGCTGGAGCACAGTGGCATGATCATGAATCAATGCAGTATCAAACTCCTGAGCCCAGTGATCCTCCCACTTCAGTTTCCTGAGTAGATGGGATTACAGGTGTGAATCATCACACTCGGCTAATTTTTAAATGTTTTTTATAGAAACAGGGTCTCACCATATTGGCCAGGCTGATCTCAAATTCCTGGCCCCAAGTAATCCTCCCGCTTGGGCCTCCCAAAATGTTAGAATTACAGGCATGAGACGCCATGTTTTATTCAAGCTTTATTCTCCAAATATTTGTTATTTATCAATCTTTTGCCTCTCAGCTCTAAACTCACCCTTCATTGCTTGCTCTATGAAAAGAAAGGTGATCCATTTAATTTTTTTTTTTTTTTTTTTTTTTTTTTTTTGCCAGCTGGTACTATGCTATGCTTTGTCAGTAGAAGATGCTTAAGAGAAATGGCAGGAGGAAAGGGGTTTTCTTCCTGGTTCTGGGGTGCTTCATTGGATAGTTATTGCATACAAGTTCCCTAGCAGCCAGCTCCTGTAATGCAGATGGCTTCCCCAGTACGCAGCTCCTACAGAACATGGTGTCTGAAACCTCTCTAGTAGTCAGTAGCTTCATACCGGAGCCTCTCCAGTATAGCAATTACTAGCATTTACTTATGAATGGGTTTTTTCTGGCATGCCAAAAGGCAGTTCTCTAACAAGTTCTGCCAGTGCCTGGTACCACAGCAACTTCTCTGTCCTTTAGTTATCACAGCCATGCCCTCTATAACACAGTTCAGATCTCAGCCCTGATGGGGGAAGGGTTCTCCTTTGTTTGCTCTGTCTCAGACATGAAAGTAATGTCTTCTCCTTTACAGCTGCTGCTCCAGTATTCATTAGAGTTGTCTTTAACTCTTAGTAGCTAATCTCTCTTTATTCATATATCCTGTTATAATAACAAATTCTGTATATTAGCTTTTTCCCATTTAAGTTACAGTGTGGTTTCTCTGTCTTAATTGGATTCTGACTTACACAGTGGGTAGCATTTGCTGAAAAGCCAGGCTAGTGTTGCTCTTCATCTCTCTTTGATTTCTGCACTAGCCAGAGAAGTGTTAATCTATTGCACTCATCTACTGACAGGTAGTGAGTTGAATAGTGTCTCTC
This sequence comes from Sapajus apella, assembly GCF_009761245.1. Classification (NCBI taxonomy): domain Eukaryota; kingdom Metazoa; phylum Chordata; class Mammalia; order Primates; family Cebidae; genus Sapajus; species Sapajus apella. Next base: position 45,430,890 of record NW_022436947.1, on the reverse strand, counting down.
AAACAAGATATGTTCATGGTCTCACTCCTAGAGCCTGCGAAGACCTTACTGGGTGGGAGGTAGGGGGAGGGATCGTTATAGCTATGCAACTTACAACCATTCGACTTTACGACCACAATCACTAGCCAAGACTGCTCCGCGTCTGGCAGCGCAAACGTTGCCCAGCTGGGCGTATGACAGTGCGGACCAGCTTCCGGCAGCACTTCCATCTCCGCGTGCACCTTAACTGTTATCTCAGACTCCGTACAGCAATTTGTGTTTTGTGTCTTGGATATTTTTCATCAAACCCCTCCCAATAAACTTCTTATACATTTCGAAGCAATGGACGCAAACATCGAACGATTTGCAAGGATTGAACGGATGGCACACGATGTGTTTCGTCCGTATCGTGAAATTTATGAAGAAAAAAAGAAACATACAATTCAGACAAAGCTCACCATGTTTATTGAAAAAACCAACTCCGGTAACCCCAACTGCTGCCTCAGATGACAACATCAACGATCCGCAGCCAAGCACCAGCGGCCAATAAAATGTTTCCTACATGTTTATATATTTTTATATGTTTTGCAATTGGGAAAATGTTTCCTATGGTATTTTTTACACCTGTATTTTGTATTTTTGTATGCACCTGTATTTTGCAATTTTGTATGTTTTGCAAATAGGAAACCAGCTGTACTGGTAAATGCAGTGTTTTACTTAAACCTGACGAATGTAAAAATAAGAAACAAAATGGTGTAGAGATGATACAAATGGCATAAAATGAACAAAGAAAATTACGATCTATAACAATAATGAAAGAAAATTATGATAAAATATGACTTAAAGATTTTTATAACATCATTTCCAGTACTGTACATATAGCCTACTCAACTTACAACCAAATCGTGTTACGACCGGTCTGTCGGAACCAATCGTGGTAGTTAAGTCGAGCACTAGCTGTAATTAACTTAATGATCTCAAAATGAAATCATCCTAGATTACCTGGTTGTTCCCTAAAACCAATGACAGCTATTCTTATGAGTGAAGCAGAGAGAGCAGAAGAGGAGGACACGCAGAGAAGGCGGCTATGCTAAGACTGAGGCAGAGATCCGAGTCATGAAAACTGAAGCCAAAGAGTACTTGGAGACATTAGAAGCTGGAAGAGGCAGGGAAGGATTCTCCTCTATTGCCTCTGGAGGGAGCATAACCCTGCTGACAACTTGATTTCAGACTTCTGGACTCCATAATTGCAAGATAATACATTTCTGTTGTTTAAAGCATTGTGTTTGTGGTAATTCATTAAGCCAGGCCAAGGAAACTAATACAGATGTGACCAGAATCCCAATGAAGTTGACAACATTAATGATACATTATCTAAATTCTAACTGAATAGGGATAGATAACAAATATGTTTTCTTCTACCAATTAAAAATAAATTTCATGACCACTGTTCTTAATTAAACATTCTATTTAGTAATAACTAATGTATATGACAGCAATGGAATAAAGTATGATAGAATTCATATTAAATATTAAAGCCAATCAAAATGTAATGAATAATTATGATTGATGACAATGCCATTGATGATACTTATTACCTGTGCTCAGTAACTGTTATATTTTTAACTTTATATATTCCATATGTAAACTTCTTTAGGAATGTTTTCTGTTTAAGTGCTATAAAATAATTTTAATTGGTAATCAAATAATACTGATACCATTAAAAATTTGAAAAGCCATAATGGTTAATAATTACACTGCTGAGCACTGTCTTTATAATATTATATTTAATATTTAAACTCAGAATGGAACCTAACAATATTAGTGCACTTCATATTCATTTACCAAAAAAGACGTGAAAAATTTTGAATTATATGTAGACAATTCTCCTTCTATTAATTCCAATATCATAGCCATTTGAGATCTGATTTTCACATTTTGTTCCTCAGAAAATTACTATATACTTAGAGCACAAAATTTATCATTTCAATAAGAATAAAGTTTATAAGAAAATTCTTAGGTGGTGTACATATATTGTTATATAAAATTGTAACAGCAGATAGAGTAGGAGCTAACCACCTTCTAAGAATTAAAACATGGAGATGAAAATTTACAAATTATCCAAGTCCTAAGAACACATAACTGTGTTTTTATTGTACTTGTTACTTTCTATATAAATAAAGAAATAAGAGGTTTGAAACTAAAAATAATAATAATTAGAGTAGTATACTCTTAATTCTACCATGGAAATTAATACCTTTATTTCTTAATTTTACTACTTAGGATCAGCCTAAATTCTTTCAGGTTTGACATTTCTTAAAAAGCAAAGCCTAATTTCAGCCTTCTGAAAGAATTCAGTGGGTTAGCATTCAAGAACAAAAGGAAAAACAAATTATCTAATTATTGGAAATTCCAAGAAGAGAAAATGTCTTAGGCCAAGCCTAAAATATTTATTGTTTCCTTGAATTAATTTATAGCTAGCAAACTCTGTCTTTCTAGCTTTCAAAAATAAATATAGTATTTAAGTAGACTTAAAAAGTCTACTTAATTTTGTATGTTCTTTAAAACAACATTTTGATGAGTTGAAGGTAAATGAATCAGAAACATATGGAATTCAGAAACTCTCTTCAAAGTATTTATAGCTATAAATATATATGTAAAAGAAGAAACTAAATACTTGGCAAAATATAGTTTGGGCTTGCCACACAACAACCATTTGATAATTACTTGAGCTATTTACCATCAATGAAGAGAGCTGATTCCTCCTTCCAGAATTGCTTTCAATGTGGTGAAAATATCTTGTGGAAATTAATAGAACCTATAAGAGGAAATTCTCAGTTCCCTCTGCCTAGATTGATAAACTTGCAAATGATCAACAATATTTAGCCATAAATAGTTATCACACATATTGGGAAATAAATTCTATTACTTTATCTTGATCATTTGGAACATCTACTTTAGTAATCATTAAATTATCTAAAATAATATTGCAGCAATAACATCTGGAATATAGAAAAGTAAATAAATAAGTTTGAGGGTAAATGTTGGTATTTCTCTAAGAAAGAATAAATAAATGCTTAAGAGTCTGGGGAAATGAAAACACATGATGGCCTGCTATTAAGCACTTTACATAATTGTATAGTCAAAAATTTACATATTGTTAGTCTACATTATACTTATAGTCTATTAAATAATTATTAATTTTTGTGGTTTTCAAATCTACCTACATTTGGATGTTTGAAGAATCTAGCACAGCATAATGTTACCAAGTGGTAGATACTTAGACTTGTAAACCATTATTAATATTTGTTCATTGTGATGGTTAATTTTTTATGTCAATTTGACTGAATTAAGGGATAAACAGGTAGCTAGTAAAGCATTATTTATTCTCAATCATTGTATTAATTATTATCTGTGCCTCAGTAGGCCCTAAGCCTATCCCTGTCCTGCTGAAAAGGAAACCCAGGTGACTTAGCATTTGACTAAAATAATTAGGTGCCCCCAAGTGTGTCTGTGAGGGTGTTTCTGAAGGAAACTGGCATTTTAGTCTGGCTGAGTAAGATCCACCATTTGGGCTGACGCTAACCAATCAACTAGAAGTCGGGATGGAACAAAAAGGCTAAGGAAGGGTGACTTCTTGCTCTGTTTCTTTTGAAGCTGGGACCCAATTATTCTGGCCTCAGATATCAGAATTCCAGATGTTTTGGCTTTTGAACTCTGGACTTTGACCAGTACCCTCCATGCCCTTAGGCCTTCGGACTGACTGAGCCCCGCTACTGGCTTCCCTGGTTCTCCAGCTTGTAAATGGCCTCTTATGAGACTTAGCCTCCATAATCAAGTGAACAAGTTCCCTTAAGATTTTCCTTCTCATAGATTTCTTTTTCTCTCCCTATATATATGTATACTATTGTTTCTGTCTTTCTAAAGAACCTTGACAAAAACATTAATGAAAGGTGCATTTCTCTGCCTCACAGTTTTTACTTTTTGGTTCATATATTACAAAATCTTACCTTTAGATTTAAGTAATATGGTTTTTGTTCAAATTTCTTGAACATATTTCATTATAATATTAATTAAAAGGAAGGTTTGTTTTTTTTTTTGGTATAATCTGCTTTATGAACCATACAAATTAGTGTGCCACAAGTCATGATTTTCACCAAGCACTTCAAATGTGAAGAGGGATCCACATTCAACACAGAACTGCTGTCATGGTGTAAGTTTTCCATCTTTTTCCTTGGTCTATACAGGATTAAAGTGTTCAAGCATTTTTAAGACATTAATTGAAGGAGATAATAATAATACCTCTATCAATAATATCTCTATCAATCCTTAAGCACTTGCTTTTGGCCAGGCACTGTGCTGTCTGCTTTATGTTTTTGTTTATTTATGGTAATTAGATTTTCTTATTCCTTATTAAACAATTCTAATATTTCCTTATGCTATAGACTGACACAAAATCATAAACATTCCTGTATTTAAAATTTTAATCAAAATTCGAAGTGTTTCTTATTCAGTGGTTTCTGTCTAAATTTTTTGAGGATCACACCAGAGTTCAATGTGTTTCCTATGTAACCTGACACTAGTGCTTATGTCTCTGTCTTCACACAGCTGTATCGCGATTCAGACAACCTGAATCATATACCCTCTATGAAATTTATGAAATATAAAATTTTTAAAAATGATGAACACATTATTGAATAAAAAAAGGTGTGAATTCATACACATCAAAGATACAATTGCTTTCAATTTAGGACCTTGCTCAGAGTCATGTTTCAAGAAAGATATCATTTCCAAAATATCCAGTTTTAGTTTTGAATCATATAATCAAAAATGTATGATGTCAGTCAAAGCATATAAAGTTTCAATTATGCAGGATGAAGAAATTCTGGAGATGTAATGTGTATCATGGTGACTACAGCTAATATTAGTATATTTTTCACTTGACATTTGCCGAGAGTAGGTCTAAAATGTTCTCAGCTAAAAAATTAAAAAGTAACCACGTGAGGTGATGGATATGTTAATTAGCTTGATTGAGGTATTCATTTCACAATGTATACTTATATCAAAACATCACATTGTGTACCTTAAACACGTAAAATGTTTGTCAGTCATACTTCAATAAAGCTGAAAAAAAATGTATGTGCTCTACGCCTCTACACTGTGATAGCAACATGTTTCAAAAATCAATAACTGTGCTTAATAACATCTTGGAATGTAATGGCTGATCATCATCTATTTGCTTATCCACCAGGTGTAATTGAAAGTCAATAAATCCAATAATCTCAAGGTCATTTAAAAATCTGAGGTTTTTTTTTTTAGCTTATACAGATTGAACAGCCCTTGCATTTTTATATTCTATCTTCCAAATAAATGGGTGAATTGATTCTGTTTAGAAGATAATCCCTTTATATTTTACTTCAATCTTCTTGGAAAAAGGAAAGAAATAAGAAAACAAGGAATACAAACTAACATCCTTTAGGTATTTTAAAATCAGAATAGTATTATGTTGTACTACAAAGAAGTTACCCTATGATATACCGTATTCTTGAAAAGTTATAAGACAGTTGATACTAAGTGTCCTCATCACAAAATGATAATTATGTAAGGCAATGCATATATTACTTAGCTAGGTTTAGCTATTCCACAATGCATATATATACTTTGGAACATTATACTGTACAAAATAAGTACAATTTTATCTGTCAATAAAAATGAATAAACTTGAACATTCTATAAACAAGTTACCCAATGACTAATGAAAATAACATAATTTTCGATGTTATTTGTATGCCATTAATTTTAGTTTTAATAAACAGAGTTTTGTCCTGTTGCCCAGGCTGGAGTACAGTAGTATTATCTGTTATTTTTTACTTATTTTTTGTAGAGACAAAGTCTCACTCTCTTGTCCAGGCTAGTCTCCAACTCCTGGCCTCAAGTGATCCTTTCACCTCAGACTCCCAAAGTGCTGAGTTTACAGGCATGAGCCTCTGCAGCCAGCCCCACCAATTTGCAGGATGTATGATATGGCTCAGTTGTTGTGACTTAATTGGTATATTGGGCAGATTTAGTGAAGATAAGAACTTCCCTTGGTTTAGTAATTAATGAGTTTGCTTATAATATAAAAGGCTTTTCCTTATTTCCTAAGTAACACTAGATAGCGAAGATTCTGTGGTTTACCAGAGTAATTTTGGGCAATCTTTTTTATTTTATTACTTTCATTTTTTTAAAGAACAAATGTTTCTTCCTTGTTTATAAAAGAGCTAATTTCTTTACAATCCTAATACCTTCTATGTTTAAGATAATTTTATTGTCATTTAGTTAAATACATAACAAAGCATTGTTTTTCTGTCACTTGATACTTTACAGAGTTTAAATACTCTCTGACAACTTCATTTTGCTATCCAAAATTGGAACCTAATTCTTTTGTAAGTAAAATAAAATTTTACATATATGTTTTATGCTTAAAACAGGAAAATCATAAGGTATTTTATTATTTCATGTAATAGAAAGAGACAAAGTGGAAATCATTAGTGTGTTTGATATATTATCATTTTAAGAGTTGCCATGGAAGAATTTCCAAATATGAAGATAGCCTGTGTTAGGTTAAGTTTATATAGGTAAAATATTGTTAATATAAATACTTTTGACTTTAGGTTAATTTTATATAGGTAAAATATTATTAACAGGGATACTTTTGAAATTGTATGCTTTTTGAGAAATCTCTAGAGATATTTAAATGCTGTCCATGTGTTTTTATCCATAGAGAATACACTGACCAAAATCAAGTCCAAGATAATCTGTTGTTTTCCTATAGTTATTAGAGTCCTGGAAGTGCTTTGCTTCATTAGAAATAATAGTACTGTGTTATCAATCAAAATGTCAGTTATTCTATAAAATATTTACTAACCACAACTCAACTTCTTCCCTTTGAATTTTGTATCTTCTAGGTCATTCTAGGATGCTCATCAGTCTTACCCATGAAGTTTTATAAAAATAAAGATAGCTAGGGCTACTCTAGTCTTACCGAGTCTCTCTCTGATATACTTGATTTTTTTTAAGTTATGTTTCAGAATATTACATACCTCAATATATAGTTTTTCCATCAAAGTTATACTCATCAATTTTAATACAGCAGATATAAAATTGAATGAGGTCTTTGAAAATACACTTGATCATTACCCTTACAGACATGCTGTCTAATTTGTTTTGGAATGGCTTTAGTATCTCTGTTGTGCATGCCACAGAAAAAAACAAATTTTCTTGTTAATTACATTATTCTTACTATGATCCCTCATCAGACTTTCGATATTTTAAAATTAACAATAGTAAATTGGCAACATTCATTACATTCTGGTTATCTACAGATGGTTTTAATTTAACTCTGATACTCGCCTGAAAGTTCTGTATATATGCTACACGACAGTTTGTGTCTCTCACAAAAAAAATGGCAGTGTCAGATCCTCATGAGAAGGTATTATAGCAGGTGATTTAAGCTTTGGTACTACAATAATATGTGTCTGGGCATAAGCTTTAACAGAACTTCTTGGGTACAGGCTTCTGAGCTTGCAGCACTTAGATAACTTTCACATTGTATAAACAAACTGAGTCAGAATTTCAAGGTTCCTTTTTATCTTAGAAGCAGACTGCTTTTATAAAAACAAACTATTGTACCAAGATGCTTCAGAACAAGAATTACATAGTATCAATTAGCTCATAAATTGAATTTATTATAATTAGTTCCTTGCAGCCATGTTGACTTTGATTTAATGTTCAATTTTCTGGTTCTATGAAAAAGAATTTTGTCATTCTTATCACACTTTTATTAAAAATTCAGAAGCTCTGCTTTTGTAAAATAAAATAAAACATTTTAAATGATGTCAGATTCCCACTGATTCCCACAAAATTCAGAAACTCTAAGTTTTGTTACTTTTCGTGGCAGTTAGATTAATAAGATACTATTCACCTTTTAGCCAGGATGTTTTTTGAGCAAATTGGTACGTATAGTGCCCATTTATTTAAAAAGGTCAGACTCTAATGTCACCAAGATAGTGGAGTAGAATATACCAGCCTCATTCCCCTACAAACAAATACATATAGCAATTCACAAAATAGAATAGACCAAAGAGGGCTCAAAGGCCCATAAGGAATCTGGAGCAACACAGTAAAGCAAACATATGGATAACATCTACGTAGTAGGGTTCATGGTGAGATTGGCATACCTCAGAGAGCAGGGGATAGCAAGGAGTAAAGAAGAAAGGTGAAGGTCATGGATATTAACCACACTTAGGAACCACTGCAGCCCCAAGTAGCCTGTTTTGACAAAGGATACCAGCATTCCTTGCCACTGAGGTAACCAACAACCGTTCCTACTGAAAAACTCAAGCACAAGACATGGCTATACACCCTCCTACCTCACAGAGTAGCCGCTCTTCAGCCCCTTCCTAAAAGGAGCCACTATGTCTCGCAACCCTGTATGTGCCCTGACCTCAGAGGTATGACCATCTCTGAATATCTACATGCCAGATCAGGAAAAAACAGAAACTGGGGACTAATGGAGGACAGGAAAGAAGGGGGTCAAAGGCTGTAAAACTATAGTGTGCTATGCTTAGTACCTGAGTAACAGTCTCAATCTTATCCCAATTATCAGCATCATACAGTATATTCCTGTACCAAACCTGCCTGTGTGCCCCCTGAATCTAAAATAAAATTGGAAACTATTTTTTAAAAAATATTTTGACACCTTTTTGTAGCTTAATAGCTCAATAATTTTTTTTAATCACTGAATAATATTGCATTGGATAGCTATAACACAATTTGTTGGTAGTTACCTTTTGTAGGACATCTTGGCTGCTTTCTGTTTGGGCAATTATCAATAAAGCTATTATAAACATATATATATGCCAACTAATATATATATATATATATGTGTGTGTGTGTGTGTGTGTATGTATATATATAAAATGTATGTATGTTTATGTTCATGCCAATGATATGGATAATCTAGAAGAAATGTATAAATTCCTAAACACACGCAACCTAAAAAGACTGATTAATGAAGAAATAGAAAATCTGAATAGACTATGAGTAAGAAGACTGAAACAGTAATAAAACAACTCTCATTAAAGAAAACTCCAGATTGGGCATGGTGGTTCATGCCTGTAATCCCAGCATTTTGGGAAGCCAAGGCAGGTGGATCACTTGAGGTCAAGAGTTTGAGACCAGCCTGGCCAACATGGCAAAACCCCATCTCTAATAAAAATATAAAAATTAGCCAGGCATGATGGTGCATGCCTGTAATCCCAGCTACTCCTGAGGCTGAGGCATGAGAATCACTTGAAGCCGAGAGGCAGAGGTTGCAGTGATCCAAGATCGTGTCACTGCACTCCAGCCTGGGAGACAGAGCGAGACCCTGTCTAAAAATAATAATAAATAAAAAAGAAGGAAAAGAAAAGAAAGAAAAAGCCCAGAACCAAATGGCTTTGCCACTAAACTCTGCCCAACATTAAAAAAAAAAATCAATCCTTCTGAAATTCTTCCAACAAATTGAAGAGCAAAAGAAACTATCAAACTTATTCTATAAGTCCAGAATTACCCTGACACTAAATGAAGAAACTACAAAAAAAGAAAATTATAAGCCAATGAACATAGATGCAAACATTCTCAATGAAGTACTAGCAAACCTAATTCAACATCACATTAAAAGGAACATTCACCATGATCAAGTGGAATTCATCCCTAGGTTCTAAGAATGCTTTAACATACGCAAAACAAATAAATGCCACACAACACATTCCCAGAACACAGAAAATAGCTATATGATCATCTCAGTAGATGCAGAAAAGATACTTGACAAAATACAACAGCCTTTCATGATAAAAACTCTCAATATACTAGGTACAAAAGGAATGTACCTAAATACAACAAAGACCTGTTAGGTTTAAGGGAGGCTCATGGCAACATATTCAAGCTTATGTACAAGGCATTTGAAGTTGGGCATGGAAAAATATTGAGGCACTGTGTGTATGTTATTTGCATATGAGGAAAAAAAAACTCCTTGACCCTGAAAACAGGACCGGGAGTGTAGTGGGTGGTGTGATAAGGAACGCTGAAAACAGCCTCCTGAGAATACAGTTTGAGTGTGTACAAGGTCACAGGTGCCTCAGTAACCCACCTCAAATGGCCAGCTAGTGGGTGTTTGCAGTCAATACAACTCTTAACTCTTTCAAGGTATACTTGGCGGACAGATGCTGGGGCAGACTCTCTTGGAAGAGCTACTTCCAGCCCCGCTTAGCTGGAATTGTCTGAGTACTTCATTCTTGGCATCCACTGCAAGCTTTAAGCTTTGCAATTGGTGACTCCCCTACGGGATTGCCTTGAAGTTACATGTGAAGGATGAGAGTTGATCAATGTTTGGGGAATCCCAGTAAGGGACAGTCCTGACTCCCATCGGGAGGATGGAACGCACATGTAAATATCAGGGGCCAGGTTATCATGGGTCAAGAAATGACCAAAGAACAGAAAGTATTTTTTCAAAGAGTAAAACAGGTACTTAAGGCTATCCAGTGCACTGTAGAGCCTGAAGTGCTACTAAGCTTATGCTCTTAATTCAGCAGGAATGTCTTTGGTTTCCAGATCAAGGAACCTTAGATTTAGAGTTATGGGAACAGGTAGGTCGCTGCCTAAAAGGAGAATATGAGCAAGGTTATTTTACTAATATTACTATTTTGACCACCTGGGTGCTGGTACGCTCTGCTTAGTACTATATTCTCTTTATCTGCCAGATTGTGGTGAGTCAAACCACTCATCTTCTACACCTGAAGAGAATTCAGGAAATTTAAAAAAGACAGAAAAACAGGAATCAGAACAACAGGTAGAGACTTCTCTCCCCCCTTCTTCCCCTTCTATGGGGAATAAGGAAAAGATTTTTTTCTAGTGAGGATAAGGACGGACCAAAGCCTCTTCCTTCCCCTATAGAGAAGCCATTGCCTTCTTTTACTCCAACCTTAAAGGGACCTGCACCTGTTAGCCCCATTCAGGCAACAGCCCCTCCCATCCCCCTTGAGGAGATTGGAAGCTGCCCACAGGACAGCTCTTGGATAAGACCCCTGGTCAGCGAACATCTACATAATCGGGTGAATGCGTTTCCCTGACAAACTTCCCTGCTGGAGGGGTGCCTCCAGGAGGGAAGGAAAGTGGTGGATTATGGTTGTCTTCATAATATGCAAATTCTCACTTCCTACTTCCAGCATTGGCCTTTCTGTCCTTATCCTTTTTCTGTTCCCCGGAGTATAAGTGAAAGTTGCATGCTGCCTCCTGCGTTTTATCTCAGAAAGCTCTGGCTTTCTAGTTGCCCACAGAGGCCTGGAGCAGTAGAGTTGTTAAGATGCCATTTAGTCACTGGCAGTCTAGGCAGGTTGTCCCTTTCTGGATTTGTGGTGACGGAGGGGAGGCCACGAGGTGCAGACTAGGTCCCCAAGTGGCTGCAGGCAGCTCCAGCCTGGTGCTGAGAATCCTCCTCAGTATGGTCACATGCCTTAGTAATGGCCCAGAAAGTGACCTGCTGCTTGCTGTGCTGCTGCTTTTCCTCCTTCTCCCCTTGCCTGCCACCTCTTGCATGTCTCAGTTGACAAGCAATTCCTTGTCTTCCCTGGCCCCCTAGGGAAAGGGCTAAGAAACAGTTCATGTGCACCCCAACCTTACTAACCTAAGGTGGGCAGAGGGGTGTGGAGCAGCTAGGGTACAGAGCTCTGGGGGAGAAGCCTACTAATGAAAGACGCTCTCCTGTAGTCATATGTTAAATGCTAACTAGGCTGAGGTGGACGAGCTCTGCCAGCTGGTGTCATCTTCAGAAGATAGATGCAGTAGTAAGGAATGTTTGTTTCTTTTTTTTTTTTTTATAAAATGTTTAAAAACAATGTAGTTAGGAAACCTCAAAGCAGACCCCATACTGCATGTCTGCTCCTACCTAAGCCTCTCTGCTTGGGGTTAGTAAAAATAATAAAAAGCCCAGTGTATTTTCAATACTTTACCTAACAAGGTTGGCTCCAGGCATAGGTGGTCTGGAAGATAAGGGGTGTGGTTTTCTCCCAGCCAGACCACATACAACAAACTCAAAGCCAACTATATGCCAAACAGTAAAAAGTTGAAAGCATCTCCTCTAGGACCAGGAAAAAGTCAAGGATTCCCAACCTTGCCCCCTCTGTTCAACATAGCACTGGAAGTCCTAGCTCGAGAAAGTAGGCAAGATACAAAAATAAAAGCCATCCAAATTGAAGAACTTAAATTGTCTCTGTTTACAGATTACATGACATTATATATATATTTTAAAAACCCTAAAGTCTTTATCAGAACTCTGAGAACTAATGAAGTTTCAGGTTACAAATATACATGCAAAAATCTAGAGTATTTCTGTACACAAACAATGACCTATCTGAAAAACAACACATTTGCAATAGCTACAAAAAGTAAAATATGCAGATAAATTTAACCAAAGTGGTAAAACACATGGTACTAAAAACTATAACATATTAATAAAATAAATATAAGTCACAAGTAAATGGAAAGATATTCCATGTTAATGTACTAGAAGAATATTATGACAATGTTTATACTACCCAAAGTGATCTACAGATTTAATGCAAACGCTATCAAAAGTCCAGAGAGATTTTTTTTCAAAGAAATAGAAAAAACAATTCTAAAATTTGTATGGAACCACAAAAGACCCCAATAGTCAAAGCAATATTGAACAAAATAAAAATAGTTTGAGGCATCACACTTCCTGACTTCCAAATATGCTGCAAAGCTGTAGTAACCAAAAGAGCATGGTGCATAAAAACAGACAGATAAACCAATGGAACAGAAAAGAAAGTCCAGAAGTTATTCCATACAATTCCATTCAACTGAATTTTGACAAAGGTATCAAAAACATACAATAAGGAAAAGAGTATCTTTCATAAATGGCACCAGGGAAACTGGATATCCATATGCAAAAGAATGAAATTAGACCCTATTTGCATATCATGGACAAAAATGTACCTAAAATGAATTATGAATTAAGAATTCAAGAATAAGACCAGGAACTGTAAAGCTACTAAAAGAAAACATAGGGGGAAATTTCATGACATTGATCTCAGCAAAGATTATTTAGATATGACCCTAGAGCACAGACAACAAAGGGAAAAATAGACAAATTGGATTATATCTAACTAAAGAGCTTCTGCATAAAGAATACAACCATCAGAATGAACGGACAACCTATGGAATAGGAGAAAATATTTCCAAACCATACATCCGATAAGGGTTTAATATCTGGTATGGAAGGAACTCAAAACACCTCAATAGCAAGAAAGGAAAGAACTCAATTAAAAGTGGTTAGAGAAACTATTCCTCAAAAGAGAAATATTCCTCAAAAGTCTGATAGGTATATTAAAAAATGTTCAACATCACTGATCATCAAGGAACTGCAAATTAAAAACACAATGTGGGCCACATGCAGTGGCTCACACCTGTAATCCCTGCACGTTGAGAGGTCGAAGCGGGTGCATCATCTGAGGTCACGTGTTTGAGACCAGCCTGGCCAACATAGTGAAACCCTGTCTCTACTAAAAATACAAAATATTAGCTGGGCGTGATGGTGTGCACCTGTAATCCCAGCTACTTGTGAGGCTAAGGTGGAAGAATCGCTTGAACCCGGGAGGCAGAGGTGGCATGAGCGGAGATTGCACCACTGCGCTCTGGCCTGGGCAAGTGCAAAACTCTGTCTCAAAACAAAAACAGAAGCAAAAACAAAAACCCAATGTGATATCATTTCACGCTTGTTAGGATGACTATTATCAAAAAAGAAAGATGGATAGGTGTTGGAAAGCAGGTGCAGACATTGAAATTCTTGTACATTATTAGTAGAAATGTAAATTAGTACAGCCACTAAGGAAGCAGGATAGAAGTTTGTCAGATAATTAAAAATAGTACAACTATGTAATGCAGCAATCCCACCAATCAATATATACCTAAAGGAAAAGAAATAAGTGTGTTGAAGAGATATCTGCACTTCTGTGTTCATTGCAACATTATTCCTAATGCCAAAGATAAGGATTCAACCAAAGTGAATTCATCAACAAATGAACTGATAAAGAAAATGTGATATATACAAACAGAATACAATTTTTCTATACAAAAGAAGAAAATCCTGTCATTTGCAAAAACATAAATGACATTATGTTAAATGAAAAGAGCCAGACACAGAAAGACAAATGCCACATAATCCGATTATTTGTAGATGATAAAAAAAAAATGTTGCATTTATAGAAATGGAGAATAAAATACTGGTTACCAGAGGCTGGGAATTGGGGAAATTGGGAAGATGTTGGTAAAAGTATACAAAATTTCAGAAAGACAGAATAAATAAGTTCAAGACATCTATGGTACATCATGATGACTATGATTAATAACAATATATTTTATACTTGAATATGGCTAAGAATATGGATTTCAGGTGTTCTCACTACAAAAAACATGAGGAAACGCATGTTAAACAGCTTTAGACATTCCACAATGTATACATGTATCAAAACATTATGTATACATCATGAATATAAAAATTTGAAAATACAAAATAAAACAGTATGAGAAGCCACTGTTATGGAATGAAGGTGGTTTTACTCCTGGAGCCAATGCCTACAAAGTTCCTCCAGCAAAATATCTGCTTCCAGACCTAGTGGATTCTGGAACCTAAGTAAATGTGTGGGGTCTTGTGAAGAGGGGAATTTACTCAAATTATTAGATACCACAAGTGGAATCTAATTGTTTGTAGGGCTTGCTTTCCTCTCTTCCAAATAGCAATTAAGAGAGATTTTTCAAATCTCTAGACAGTATTACTCCTATGACCTCAGTAATTTTTCAAGACTGTGTATGCTTAGATTTGCAAAGCAAACTACAAGAGTACTGCATAGTAAAGTAACATTTTTGCAGCATCTTCCTAAATAATCATGCCAACCATAATGAGACCAGTTTTATCATGTAATAAATAATAATCATCGTTTTCTATTAATAAATGAGAAATGGGAGATGATATATAATTGCAAAATACTTAGAAGTAAACAAGAAAAAAAATGATTCCGTGTCCTAACTAGCTAGCACACTTCCTGGTTACCTATGTGTTTCATTGCCTTTGGACTATTTTACAGCTCTGTTAAGTTATATAATATTTAAAGTAATGCAAATTACTATTGTCCTTAGAAATGTAAACTGTCTGGTGGAGTTTCAGTTGATAATTGTACTATGCATATATTGACCAGGTTTAACAGTTTGTTATCTATTGAATAAATGTATTCCACCATTCCTAATAGTCTTACATGTGTAGTTCTTTGAACCAGTGATAACATCTTACTGGTTCCTTCATTTATTAATGAGTTAAGTATCATTTTGACATGTTTCATTTAATATTTTTAAGGATCCTCTGATTGTGCCTTTTCCAAAAAACATTATCTTTAATATTTAGTCTCTTTAAGGAAATCATTATATGACTAGAGAAAGGAATCATTTCTTCAAGCAACAACTTTATAATGTTAAACTAAAGGAACTGGAATAGATTACCATTAACATATTCTAAAACTTTAATTATAACTAGTATTTTTATTTTTTATTTATTTTTTTGAGACGAAGTTTCACTCTTGTTACCCAGGCTGGAGTGCAATGGTGCGATCTCGGCTCACCACAACCTCTGCCTCCTGAGTTCAGGCAATTCTCCTGCCTCAGCATCCCGAGTAGCTGGGATTACAGACACGTGCCACCATGCCCAGCTAATGTTTTGTATTTTTAGTAGAGACAGGGTTTCACCATGTTGACCAGGATGGTCTCAATCTCTCGACCTCGTGATCCACCCGCCTCGGCCTCCTAAAGTGCTGGGATTACAGGCTTGAGCCACCACGCCCGGCATAACTACATTTTTAAAGAGTTAGACCCTGAACCAAGCACTACAGGTAACTGTCAATGTATCTTTTTTTCAAGCTTCAAAAGTGAGTTTTACTTAATCATGAATTTTTAAAAATAATTTTTAAAGAGAAATATGCAAATCAAAAATACTACCACACCAAAGGTGTCAGTATTACAAAAAAAAAAAAAAAAAACTTAAGGTGGAAATCTACCAGGAATTGATGTTGATCCCACTGAATTATTCTTATTTTTCTTTGCCTAGAAGTTTGAATATTGGAAAGTAAAGCATTGTTACTGAGAACAGGAACAACAATTATCTGTTTGTTTCTTAGTGGCTCTTAAATTTATGTACAAGAATATTTATCACAGCATTATTTCAAATAACAAAAGCTGGAAACAACTACCAAGAGAGGATGGTTAAATACATTCACATGGTAGAATCTTTCAGCCAGTAATGTATGTACGAAGACTTTTTAGAGATAAGTTGCAAACACTATGTTGAGGATAATCCCAATTATATAAATATATATTCACACATAAACCCACTCACTGACCACAAACTTAAATTGCTCAAACAACTTCTTCCATTGCTAATAATTTTCCACCTCACTCATTCTTATAAACACTTGACCTGTCCAGTTTTTCCTCCCCATCAGTTTCTTGATATATTCACTTTACTATCATGCTTGGATTCACTATATGCAAAGACCTGATTAGGCTAGACCAAACTCCAATTCCCAAAACTCTACATCAAAGCATTTGCTTTCTTCATGCCATCAGAATACAGCTAGGGAAAACTGAACAACCATTATAATAATATCAATGTAAACACATTATTATTAACCCTAACAGGGTCCCTAATACTTGCAAGATATCTTAATATTTTTCTAGCCACTTCTTTTTTCTAGTTTCTGAGATGTTCCATCTACCACTCTCGTTCTCAGCTGATCATCTTAAATCATGAAAAAAACAAATGCTCCTCCTATCAAAAGCCATTTTTCCAAGTTTCCTTGGGTTCATATCACCTCCCAGTTTTTCACTCTATCTGTTGTTCCTCTTTTTCCTCATGAAAAATAAGCTCTTCATCAGGTTGTTTTTGCATATCTATAATGTATACTTGAGGCTGGGTAATTTATAAGAAAAGAGATTTAATTGGCTCACATTTCTGCAGGCAAAACATAGCAACAGCATTGGTTTCTGGTGAGACCTCAGGAAGCTTACAATCATGGTGGAAGGTGAAGGGAGGGCAGGTGCCTCACATGGCAGGAGTGGAGCAAGGAGAGAGAATAGGGGTGGTGAGGTGCCACTCACTTTTAAACAAACAGATCTTGTGAAAATTTACTCACTATGGCAAGGACAACACAAGCCATGAGAGATCTACCCCCGTGGCTCAAACACCTCTGACCAGGCCCCACCTCCAACACTGGGGATTACATTTCAACATGAGACTTCTGGGGACAAATATCCAAACCATATCATTCCTCTTCTTCTTTACTGAAATCATTCCTGTAATGGTAGATTTTCTCCTCCTTTTCTCCTCCATCCTCTTCCCAACCCATTTCAACTCTTTCCTGTCCCAGACCCCAAACTTTTGCATACATATGAACTTAATATGTTTACCAATAATTTCTAATGGAAACTCTGTCATTACTTTCCTTACTTCTTAACTGCATCCAATACAGTTGACTATTCTCTCTGATTTGGAAAATTCTCCTCCTAGCCCTCCCAGATACTAAACTCTCCAGTTTTACTTCTACCTTTCTCCCTGATCCTTTTCATTATTTTTTGCTTTCAGGAGTCTGTTAGCTCAGAGCTCACACCCTTTATTAATCACTTTTGCTCTTTACTTATGTGATCCAGCTAACTTTAATGGCTTTAAATGACGTTTACCTGCTGAACACTTCCAAGATTCTATCATCAGCACAGGACTCTATTCTACGTTTCAGAGTGTGTACACAACTGCCTACGGAACACCTCCTCTTGAATGGTGTCTCACAATTAGTGTGTTCAAAACTGAACACATGGTGGAACCATCCTAACGGGCTACTCATCTAAATTTACATCAGAAACTTTGTGCCTTATATGACCCCTTCCTATACCTTACCCCCAATGCAATCAACCAACTAGTACTTCCTAAATATAATATATATTTCATAACTGATTTATTAAATGCTTATTAATTTCCTGCAAAGCAGTGTAATTTGGTAGGCCTCAATGTTTTATTCAGGTCATCACATTTACAAAACAACCATATTGGCACTTAAGCACAGGTATTTTACAAATGGATTAAAATTTACTATAAAATATAATTAATTACCTAGTGAGTTGGTGAAATTTCTCTACTTGAAACTCTTTAAAAGCAAAGTAGATTGCCACATATCCGAACTTGTTTAGAGAAGGTTCTATGTAAGGTAGGAAAGTGAAATAAATTACCTTCCAATCTCCTTCTGAAGACTATACATCTTCAGGTTTGAAGATATTTTTAGTGGACATTACTTTTTGTAAGTGCCAACTGTCAAAATCATCTCCTTTGTATACTTTTTCTGTGCTTTTTATTTTCTGACTAATGTAAGATTTTGATAAGCATTCTCCCTAATTGTTTGCATGTTTGTTTTAATCTATGCAACTTGGTTGAAAGTAAGCATTATTAAGGTTTTCAAAGTGTGCATTGAAATAAAATCCAGAAGTTAGGGCAATGAAGTGAAAAGAAAGGGCTGGCATACATGATAAAAAGCAGAATTAATTCCAGTTCAAATGACACAATTTTCTCATTATCCCTGGTTGTTGATTGTACATTATAAACAGGCATTTCTTGCTAAGAAATTGCATTTTAGATCTTGTTCACTTACAATTTATTAGTCTCAGGGCTCTAAATTCTGCCAAAGATAAACAAATCTGAAAGATCTGCATAATATGGTTCTAGAAAAATGCCATTAACTATCATTTACTGTGCTTCTAATAGATGGTATTATATTAAATAGCTCACAAACCTATTTTTTTCCTTTAATGTCATTTACACACATGAAATCTTGCAATGTCGATACTGTTGAAAAGCCAAAGTTAATAGACTTATCAAAATTTTACAACTATAGAGCAGCAAGTAGTATTTGAAACAAGTCTCCTTGACTTTCAAATTAGAACATAGTTATATATAAGTACTTAGATATTATTTTCCACTTTCTTGGTTTTATCTCTACTTTCTCTTTTCATTTGTTGACCATGTAACATCTGCTTTCCTTAAAAACTAAATGAAATTCCTATGTGTAAGAAAGAGTGTAATATAATTTTTTCATTATCATAACGTTGAATATTTCCCATGCAATCAATTGCATTAAGGTTTCAAAGTTCAATCTAAACTAAATTTCTAATTAACATTCCCCAATATTATTATAGTGAATTTTCAAGCTATGGAATAAACCTCTCTATCATTTTATAAAAGACTTTCTGTTTTTGTTTGGCCTTGGGCAAATTGTTATGTCATCACCACACTAGAAATTAAGCTGTGTCTGTGATGACAATTACTTCTGCAATTTCCTGAAATCCCAGACCAGAGCTGAAACCATGTCCATGATTAAAGACAACACAATGGAAAGATAGAGCTTCATGAAATATGGAATGTATATCCATTGCAAAAATGGCAGGGCTTTCCCTTTAGAACAAGAGAATAAAGAATTATTAGAGAAGAACTACTAAACTTAAAAACACTTGCCTATTGCCTACAGATTAAATATGTTCTCTTTCATAGTTGATCATGTTCTTAGGCTTTATGTTAAACTTTATATTGAATCCATGATCTGCTCCAAATAAAATATTATACCTTTCACGGTGTTTCAGTTCTGTTTCTTGATTAGATTTTATTCTTGATCAAAGTCCTGATTTTCACATTTGTAATATTAAAGCACTTTCACACTTGTTTCTCATTTTCAATTCAAGCAGGTGAAGAGAAAAAAAAATCTTTATAAGCTTTCCCCAGCATCTGGAGGGGATAATTTGCAAGATCATGAATCTCTGGAAAAGAGTTTGGTTTAACTATAAAAAGAAAATGAATCTTAGATGTTTTGTGATAAGCTGCAGATCATCACCCTAATCGGCAACTTTTTTTTTTTTTTTTTTTTTTTTTGGAGAAGATCTGGCATGTCTGCATTACACAGACTGAGAGACAATTAACCTGAGTTTCATTTAGTTGTTTCAAACAGCCAGTGCACGAGCTTGAGCATCAAAGCTTTAGGATTCCTTGTGCAAATTACAGTGGCTGTACTGTAACCACTTTAATAAGCAGGTATTTTTTTTTTGTTCCAAATCCAAATGCTACTATCCAGGCTGTAAAATGATCCTAATCTATTACGTTTCAGTTATCTTTTTGAAGGCAGTCAGAAAATGAAGCCCCATACGGAAACAATCTTTATTTTCCATCGGCTGCATATGTTGTGTGCCTAATGAAATGCATTTCATGTATTTATTTTAAGCATGTGATAGAATGACAACATTCATAATCTTCAAAAAGATTTAAAATGATGCATTTTAAACATATGGTGATGCCTAGTTCTGTCACAGAACTGCTCAAATAAAGTGTATTTAATTTGAATATATGCAAATATAAATATACCTAATTAATGCATATTTTATTTGTATATCTGTATATTTGTATAAAGCAAGTAGATTTGATGTTTAACAAAACACTTATAGTTTTAAGGCATCTTGCTTTTTTCTTATTTTGTTCAAAGCAATTTAGTAAATACTTTCAATAATAAAATGTTGCCAAAAATCTATAGTTAGCAGTTATCAATTTAGATTTGTTCATGACAGGCATATTGGTAAGAAAACTTTCTCTAAATTCAGTCAGTAAAACAATGATTGCCACCTATATTTTGCTGCATTCAATGATTTCTCCAATTTTCTCCCAAAGTGAAAAATTCTCCTTTTATTTTTTCAAATTAATGCCACTTATTTTATGAAATGCTCATCTTGAAATGCTTTTAGAAAGCATCTGATATCTCAAATGTAAATCAATAATAGTATTACAGTACCAAGAAATTAGAAAATGCTCTAACTGATAACTAATGAATCGCTGAGTACCAATTTTGAGCAAAAAAAAAGAAAAAGAAAATAAGCTGTTTAGAAAAACAAAAATTTTCACTTTGTTAATTTTTCTTCATTGATACTTACTATGGTACCAAAAATACATTTATACTCAAAATTCCCAATTCAGAGTATAGGATAATATTTATAGAGAGATCCCCACAAACAACCATGATTTTGTATGTGATTTCTAAGTAGATTAAACTTTTCATGTTATTAAGGCCTTGGTATCATCATAAGCAACATGGATAATTTCTTTTTCAGGTGAAATTGTCAAATGTAATTCTTTTTAAAACTCTCCTTTAACATAAGATGTATACTCCAAAAACTATTATAGGAGTAATAGTTCATTCAATTGTTGTCTGGTGGCTTCTTTCGTATTCTGTATCACCAACTTTTTAAAGAGGAGATCAGAATTAAATGTGAAGTATATTGCAGTGTTTTACTATTTTGTGGAGAGAATTGTATATTTAGACAAGCGTTCCTAATTTGGGCTTCCTTGACACGTAGGGGTTCTAGGGAAGGGATTCAGGGGGTTCATGAACTTCCTGAAATTGCATGTAAGATATCAAGTGTTTGTGCATATATGAAATTTTAGAGAAAGGGGACCTGTGGCACTCTCACATTAACAACAGGTTAAGAACCACTGTACGGTTGCAAGAGCTTCAACACTTATTCCTGGAGGTCCTCCAGTTTGTTCTACGTGTTACTCATCACTTAACGCACATTTGCTGAGCTCTCTGATTGCAATTAACAGCAATAGTGCCTAGCTGGTGTTAACAAAATAAGAATTTGTTGTGGCCCTTTTTCAGGCGCCCCGTGTCCTCCAATTCCTCCTCCCTGGTCACCGCATCCTTGGCTGGTGTGAGAAAAATGGCTACAAACTTCCTAGTACGTGAGAAGATCTGGTTCGACAAGTTCAAATATGACAATGCAGGAAGGAATTTCTACGAGCAGACGAACGGTCCTGTGGCTGGTGTTTCCCGCCAGAAGAATGGCGCCAGCGTGATCCTCTGTGACATTGCGAGAGCCAGACAGAACACCCAGAAATCCCTGGCGGGAAGCTTAAGCCCCAGGGCCTCCAGCGGCCCCAGGGGAGACCACAGCGAGCTCCTGGTCCGGGTCTCCAGCCTGAAGTGGAGAACCAGAGCCTGCGCGGAGCGGTGCAGGAACTGCAGCAGGCCGTCCCCCAGCTGGAGGCCCAGCTGAACGCACTAGAGAAGAGCTCGCCCGGACGCCGGACCACAGCCCCGCAAACCCAGCATGTCTCTCCCATGAGCCAAGTGGAGCCCCCCGCCAAGATGACAGCCACACCAGCAGAGGATGACGAGGACGATAACACTGACCTGTTTGGCAGCGACAATGAGAAGGAGAAGGAGGCAGGGCAGCTGCGGGAGGAGCGGCTGAGGCGGTACGCGAAGACGGCCAAGAGGCCCGCGAAGACGGCCAAGAGGCCCGCGCAGACGGCCAAGAAGCCCGCGCTGGTGGCCAAGTCCTCCATTCTGCTGGACGTCAAGCCTTGGGACGATGAGACGGACGTGGGCCTGCTGGAGGCCTGTGTGTGCCCCATCCAGCGGGAGCCGCTGGTCTGAGGGGCCTCCAAGCAGGAGCCCGTGCACTACGGTATCCGGA